>NC_092011.1:40345688-40348188 GCF_044704955.1 Pristiophorus japonicus
TTCAACCGTTCCCTCCCGCCCTCTCGCTCCTCCCTCTCTCCCCTCACCCGTTCCCTCTCTCTTTCACTCTCTCTCTCTCTATCTTCCTCCTCACTAACTTACACCCCGTTTATCTCGACAGGAGTTAAACACCAACCCTGTTTTTTTTTTCTCTTTTAATTAAACATTAGACTGAACAATCGAGTCTCTGGGACCGGGAAAAAGCCAGCGTGTCATCTCAGGGCACTTGGCAGGAGAGGTTAACGCGACGCCATGTTGTGAGTGGGACGCTCACACACAGTGAGCAGAACTCTGCCAGCCTCAGTCAAATCAATGCCCCCCCCCCCCACACACACACACACACACAGATTCACTTAATGACCAGCTAGGCGGGATTGGACACCGTCCGCAATGCTTCTGGACTGCAAATTAGAAAATACGTGAAACAATAAAGGAATTAATGCCCTCCGTTTTCCTATTAAATGTACAAATCCCCCCCCCCCCTCACGAAATCGTAATATTTTTACAATATATCAACAAATAAATAAGTGTACCATCAAACCTGTGTAGCGTTGATCTCTTTCTGCAGATAATTCTTACTGACACAAATGTGATGCGTTGTGCAATTTAAGTTTAACCCAGTGTCTTCCATGGAGCAACCAATGCCGAGTGGAGGGGGGAGGGGGCAGAGAGAGAGAGAGAGAGACAGACAGAGAAAGACAGAAGTTCACCAATGAGTCATCAAGATACAGCCAGCCTTGGGGAGGGGAGGGGGAAATAAAACCACCTCAAGTCCATTTACCAAAGCCACGGCCTTAAAAAAAAATGGAACATGCTTGGAGGAAGGCGACAGCGGACACATTCGAGACCACCCTCTCACCTTTCTTCCCTTATTCCACCCCCCCCCCCCCCAACCTCCCCCTAGACAATAACAACACAAACACAGCAGCGGCAAACATCCCATGGTAGGGGGATGTCACAGTCCCGGGCTACAGGGAGTGAGTTGGGGGGGGACACATACACAAACAGGGCCACCGCTCACAGGAACGGCCAAGGGTGTTGCTTCCAGCTCAAGAATTCACCCGTAAATCTCGCTCACTCTCTCTCTCTCTCTCTGTGTCTCTCTCTCTGTCTCTGTCTCTGTCTCTCTCTCTCTTTGTCTCTCTCTGTCTCTCTCTCTCTCTCTCTTTGTCTCTCTCTCGCTGTCTCTCTCCCTCTCTAGCTCTGTCTGTCTCTCTCCCTTTCTGTGTAGCTGTCTCTCTCTGCCTGTGTCTCTGTCTCTATGTCTCTCTGTCTGTCTCCCTCACTGTCTGTGTTTCTCTCTCTCTGACCCTCTTTCTGTCTGTGTTTCTGTCTATCTGTCTGTGTCTGCCTCTCTGCCTGTGTGTCTCTCTCTCTGCCTCCCTCACTGTCTGTCTCTCTTTCTCTCTCTCTCTCTGTCTCTCTCTCTCTCTCTGTCTCTGCCTCTCTCTCTCTTTGTCTCCCTCTGTCTTTCTCTCTCTTTGTCTCTCTCTCGCTGTCTCTCTCCCTCTCTAGCTCTGTCTGTCTCTCTCCCTTTCTGTGTTGCTGTCTCTCTCTGCCTGTGTCTCTGTCTCTATGTCTCTCTGTCTGTCTCCCTCACTGTCTGTGTTTCTCTCTCTCTGACCCTCTTTCTGTCTGTGTTTCTGTCTATCTGTCTGTGTCTGCCTCTCTGCCTGTGTCTCTCTCTCTCTGTCTCCCTTACTGTCTGTGTGTGTCTCTCTCTTTCTGTCTGTCTCTCTCTCTCTCTGTCTGTCTGTCTCTCTCTCTCTCTCTGTCTCTGTCTCTCTCTCTCTTTGTCTCTCTCTCGCTGTGTCTCTCCCTCTCTAGCTCTGTCTGTCTCTCTCCCTTTCTGTGTAGCTGTCTCTCTCTGCCTGTGTCTCTGTCTCTATGTCTCTCTGTCTGTCTCCCTCACTGTCTGTGTTTCTCTCTCTCTCTGACCCTCTTTCTGTCTGTCTCTCTCTCTCAGTCTATGCCTCTGTTTCTGTCTCTCTTTTTTTCTCTCTGTTTCAATCTTTCCCTTTCTCTCTGTCTATATATATATCTATTTCCTGCTCTTCTTCACTATCACTGCCATCTCTCTTGCTATCGATGCATCTACTCCCCTTCCTGTCTGTCTCGATATCTCCCTCCCACTTTGTCTCCCCCTCTCTCTCTCTCTCTGCCTCTTTCTCCTCTCTCTTTGACTATTCCTCTCTGCCTCTGTTTCTCCCTCCCCTCCTTTCCTCACCCTATCTGTCTCCTCTTTCTCCCTGGCTGCCTCCTCGCTGCCTCTCACTGCTTGTTCCTCTCCCCCTCTCTTGTCCTTTTCTCCCTATCCACTCCCCCTCTCTCCCTATGTCTGTTACCTTCCCTCTCTCTGCTTTCTTCCTGGCTGTCTCTGACTTTCTCTTTCTCTCTCTCTGTACTGTTCGATGTTACAGCTTTAAATGTAAATCTGTCCCAGGGCAGCAAATATATGCAAGATGTACATTTGTTCAGACTTTTTGATGAAAAACTAACC
>NC_092011.1:40350688-40365688 GCF_044704955.1 Pristiophorus japonicus
AGAGAGGGAGAGAGACACACACATACACAGAGACACATATACAGACACGTGGACACACAGACAGAGGGAGAGACGCAGAATTTTTGAAACCAGGTTTCAAGTTGAAAAAGTAAACTTTCACATGGTTGACAGAGGGAGAGACGCAGACACGCACAGACACAGAGACACAAACAGAGAGAGAGAGAGAGAGAGAGAGACAGAAATAGAGGGAGAGAGACGCAGAGATAGAGGGAGAGAGATACAGAGATACACGCCACATAGAGAGAGAGAGACACACACACAGACAGGGACACACTCAGATGCGCACACATGCACACACTTGCACAGACACACATGCACATGCAGACATACAAAGACACACACTCACACACACACACACATAGACACACACACACACACTTGCACAGACACACACAGACACACACACACACTTGCACAGACACACACACATAGACACACACACACACACTTGCACACACACTTGCACAGACACACACACACACACACACACACACACTTGCACAGACACACACACACACACACACTTGCACAGACACACATACACATGCAGACATACAAAGACACACACAGACACAGATATACACACACACACTTGCAAAGACACACACACAGACATTTAAAAAAAAACTGTTCCGGGAACTCTCGCTGTTTTACAAAGTTATCTAAGTTCCAAATGGTCTATAAATACATCTCAAACTCTCCCCCTCCCCCGCAATGCACTAATTTAAGACGGGGAGAGATGGGGGGGGGGGGGGGGGGAATCGGCGGCGGTTGAACTTGTTTTTTATTGATGGGGAGGGGCGTGATGTACCAGAGCAGGGGGAGTAAAATAGCAAATAGCGCGGTAGATAAAAGTTCTCTACTTATTCACTAATATGTAGCGGTAATCCGGGGTTGCATGCAGACTGCTCAATTAAGAAAAATTAAGGCTGCTAAGGCCCCCTGCCCCCCGCCCCCCTTCTCCCTCCCCTCCCTTCCCTTTTTTTACAATGTTGTCTAGACGGAACACGTTCGTCATATCACAATGGCAGTCACGGGGCATTAACCAAGGCAATGATCTAAACAGAGATACTACCTAGTCACTGCCCTTCCGTTACCTTCAATAGAGACAAGGGAAGAAGGGACACGATTTGGAGTATGGAGCTGTGCTAAGTTTTATTCACTGGGCGCTATAACACCGGGGTTTTTTTTACACCTTCCCAACCGGCCGAGGGGCCAACGCCACTGTCGGACAGAACTCTTGCACTGTCAGTAGCATGGGAAAGTTTAAAAATATATATGTAAAGAAGTGCTGTCAGATTTTTATAGTTTAGCTCCAACTAAATAGTAAGACTCCAAGCAGCCAATACACTCTCACACACACTCCCTCTCTCACTCTCTCTCTCTCTCACAATCTCTCGCATACACACATAAACACGCACACACCTAACGCTCTCTCACACAAACACACTCTCTCGCTCATACACACACACTCTCTCTCTCTTACACACTATCTCACACACACTCTCTCTCACAATCTCTCACACAAACACATACACACTCTCTCTCACACACACGCTCACACTCTCTCACACAAACACATACACACTCTCTCACACACTCTCTCATGCACACACTCTCTCACACTCGCTCTCTCACACGCACACTCTTTCTCACCAACACAATCACACTCTCTCACAGTCACACACACACACACTCTCACAAACACACACACACACACTCTCTCAGGCACACTCTCAGAAACACACTCTCACACACACACATTCTCTCTCACACACACTCTCTCACACACACTTTCTCTCTCACACACACTCACACAACATACACACTCTCCCACGCACGCACACGTTCTCTCTTAGACACACATCTCTCACACACACACACTCCCTCACGCACACACTCACAAACACACTTTCTCTCACGAATACACAAACTCTTGCATACACTGTCACACACTCTATCATAAACTCACACACATTTTCTCACACACTCTCTCTCTCTCTCACACACACTTACTCTCTCTCTCACACATAAACTCACACAGCATACAAACTCTCTCACGGACACACGCATATTCTCTCTCAGACACACTCTCTCACACACTTTCTCTCACACACACACTCACAAACACACACTTTCTCTCTCACATACGCAATCTCTTACACACACTGTCACACACACTCTATCTCACACACACACACACACATTCCCACACACTCTCTCACACAACATACACTCTCTTTCACACACATTTTCTCGCTCACACACACTCACATAACATACACACACACTCACACACACACACTCTCCCACACACAAACACACACATTCTCTCTTACACACACACACACTCTCACACGCACACAATCACACAACACACACACACACACACCGTTGACACAACTAACTATATTTCCCTTGCCCTGAACGCTAACACCTGCCCTTGAATTTAGATGAGGTCACAATACTCTTCTAAAAAAACATAGTTTTGTCCAATTGTAGAATTAGATTTGTGTGTTATTTTTTTTAATCCAATGGACACATTTGGTGGAGGGAACCAAGTGCCGTCCGTAATCTCCCCAAATCGTTTTCCTCTCAACTAAACACAGCCCAATCTCGCTGCAATCGCACACACACAAATTACAGATTTGTTTGCAGTGCTTTAAACTCACGGCAGTTTTCTTGGAGAGGGAAGTGGAGGGGTGGGCTGGAGTTGGACGATGTTACAAACTCATTGATTCAGTATTTTAATCTGCCGTTCGGTTTTCCGCCTTGCGAGATACCTTTCCCCAACCACCCCCAAATAAAAACCCCAGCGTCTCGAGTGTTTAAGCAAGTTTCCTTTTAGCGACAAGACAGACACTAAACACTCCAATGCCTGCAACGTGAGCACAATTTAAAAGTTTCCATAATGAACTGGCAGGCAGCGACTCCAAGCTAGGTGCAGAAGCGGCCTATACTTAGCTGAGACGGATGAAGTATTGTATTAAACCTCCGGCCGTATTTCTCAAGGCTTTATTTGCAAAAATGTAACTGATAATGACGGTTCACAGTGGAATACAACATAAACTACCTGGGCTGGGTTATTTTTCTGTCGCTTTGTTTCTGTGTGTGTGTGTGTGTCTGTGTGTAATGATGAACGAAACTAATAAGTTATAAACGAAGGTAAAAAAAAGTGTTTTAACATACACAACACACACACACACTCACACTCGCTCTCACATACACATTCACACACACGCACACACACAAATGAACCGAAAATATAGCAGAACACGGGACAGAAAAAGAATAATTCATCGGCCAAGTGTTCAGACAAATCACATAACGTGTCAGTCAATCCCCCACGAACTATTCCCCCGAAGCAATTTTAGATTCGACTGTGTTTTGTGTGTTGGTGTGTGTGTGTGTGTGTGTGTGGGGAGGAAATCCGGCCCCGGGCTAAGCATAGCTAACTTTCAGAGCGAATCACCAAAGAAATAAGGACGGGGAGATTGAAATAAGCTTAAAAAAAAACAAATATTAAAAGCAAACATGGCTTAAACACACACAATTCTTTCACGTGTTTTTGCAATCAAGTCAGAATAAGTTTGAGATCATTATTAAATAATCAATGTATTCCCACACACACACACACATATATAATAGCACACATCAGTCCGTGTTAAATAAACGTTACAGATATTGATTTTAAAAAAATGCGACACAAATTAGATTAAATCTTCGACACAGTATTTCTTAAATGTCTCCTGCTAAAGCAAAAATATTAGAAACAGTCTTCCCTTCCTCCCAGAGAGGAGGGATAAGAAGGGGTTGGGGTAGGGAGAAGGGAGAGGGTATGAAACGCCTTATATTTTCTCTCAGTCTCGCTCGAAAAAACCTTTGGGTAGATATTCTGGTAGAATTGTAAATGTCACAGCAGCGGGTTCCCAGAGAAATATTGCAGCCGGTCTCGGTTCAGTTTTTTTTCTTTCATCCTCCGGTTTTGAAACCAGATTTTGACTTGCCGATCGCTGAGGTTTAACATTCTGGACAATTGCAACCGCTTCTCTTTGTTAATGTAGACATTGAAGAAAAATTCTCGCTCCAGCTCCCGAATCTGAAATTTGGTATAAGGGCATCTTTTCTTCCGTGTTCGTGGGCCGTCTGTTAAAACACACACACACATACACAAAATAACACAAAAAAACACACACACACACACAAAAAAAAAGATATATATATATATAAATAAAATCGAGGCAGCGACAAATCCCTATTTTTTAATTTTACATTTTTCAAGAGCTGGCGCACATTGTCAACAATGAACATTTTTTATGGTTCCCTCTCCCATCGAACACCCTTCCCCAAACTGCACTGCTTTTAAACCAAGTGTTTTCAGATTTAAATATAAGGAGGTTTGGTTTTAAAATTACACAGAGAGAGGGAGAGAAATTTAACACAAACACACACACACACACAAAACGCCTTTCGAACAATTCACTCCCATCAAAGATGGTTGAATCACACAGTCTGTAAAATTTTACACAAATTATGCGCCTGCTTGCAGTCTCCCTCTCTCTCTCTCTTGTTCCAACCCTCCATTCTCAAGTCATCTTACCCGCTCATAAAAATACCGGGGAGTGAAAGACGCTTTCTATAAACATCTCTGAAACGCTTATAAAACTTCACATAAAAAGCGCTCAACGCCAGTGCAGACACAATCCCTTCCAGTTTCTTTCACACACACACAGTCTCTCTCTCTCTCTCTCACACACGCACACACATAACACGCAACTACCTACTCGAATTTCCGCTGCACTTTTCCGCCGAGTTGGCCGAATGGACCGACTCCTCCGCCGGCGCGGCCGCTGCCGCCAGTTGATCGCCGGCTCCGGGCGCCGCTGCAGCGCCGGGCGATTTTCCTGGCTCAACTTTCCGAGGGCAAGTTTCGGCGGCGGCGGCGGCGGCGTCGTTCGCCGCGCCGGCGCCTCCGCTGTACGCCGTGTCGAAGAAGCGGTCGAAAGCTTGGGGGAGCACCCCGTTCTTGCAGTAAAAGGCGGAGGCGGAGTGCGGGTGGTGCGGGTGATGGTGGTGATTATGGTGACCAGCGGCGCTACTGTGGCGATGCTGGTGATGATGGTGGTGCGGGCTGTACGCTCCGTCGCTCAGCGAGGGCGCCGGCTGGGGTGCAGGCGGAGGCGGAGGGGGAGCGGGAGGTGCCGACGCCAGACAATCCCGGTGCATCAAATCCTCGGCCGAGTAAGGGAAGTTCGGCCGCTGGTGCCACTTGGTCGGTGCTTCCAGCCCGTACGCCGCATCTCGAACCGCCTGCACCTGGGAGAGATTGGCCGCGTAAGGGTACGTGATTTGCCTGCTCGGAGCCTGCGGTAAGAACGAGGGGACAGCACCGAATTCGGGCATGTAGTAGGTACAGCTGGGTAGGTACATGTTCGGCGCCCTCTCCGTCAGCTCCAGCGTTCTGTCCTTCCGCGCTTGCGAACAGAGATTGCCGACGTTCATAGAGTTAAACATGTTTCTCTCTCTCTCCCCCCAACGCCCCCCCCTCCCTCTCCCACCTCCCTCCCTCCCTCCCACCCCCTCTCTCTTTCTCTCTCTCTCTCTCTCTCACTCTCTCTCTCTCTCTCTTCTTCTCCAGGATGTTTCAGACACCCAGGCAAGGCAAGACCAACAACAATACACACACACACACACACATACACACGCGAAAAAAAAATCTTACTTAAAATCAAAATGACGTTTTAGCCCATTCCGGCACACGTGATGTTAAGTGGATATTTGCAATCTATCAAAACCCCACGCACTTAAGGTAGCTTTGCACAGGCAGATATATATATTAAAAAAAATCTGGGGTTCAAAGAAGAGTGGGGGGGTTGTTGGGTGGAGTGAGAAGCTAAGTCTCCAACAACAAACTTAGCAGAATGAACATTTAAATTAATCCTGCTCTCTCTCTCTAATAACTTCTTCAACTGCTCTCTCTGTGTCTTTTTAAGTACATTCTTCAATCAGGTTCCCTCCACTCATAATTTCAACTATTTCCAAATTAAACTAAAAAGTGTTACTTACACGTTGACAAATATATATATAATTTATTTATCTTTATATATAAAATATGATACATAAATTACATTCAAAAGTAAATAAACCCAGCATATTTTGTAATATTTCTGTGTGTGTGTTTGTGTATGTAGATATATATTCCTGCGCAGAACTCAAGTGATTTCGTTGAGTCGATAAGTTAATAAATATTCATAAACATAGTTCAAAGCTTGTTAAATATTTATTATATGGGCGAGGGCATTGGATTTTTTAAATGCTCAGGAATGCATTCGATGCGCGCATTTCTGGCTAATATTTGACCAAAAAGTTATCAAACGATTTTTCATTTTTTTAATAGCAATCCGATATGGCTTACTTGGCTGTTCTGGCCAAGGCTCCGGGGTAGAGATGAGATAATCGCCTTTGTGTGTGTGTGTGTGTGTACATCTCCTCCTAATATTTTCCACTTCCAAAGCGAAAGTTGGATTGATCGTCTCTTCTGATAACTATTTTCAACTGACCACGTCCACCCACTTTACTCTCCTTCCCCCAAAATATAGTAATCTTCAGCAAAATTTGACAATTCTAATGGATCGGAATTTTTCTACTCTCGCTTTGTGTTTTTGATATTAATCTGCTCTATCAGCGATTTCCCAAAACAAAACTATGGCTATTTTGTATAATGTTTCATAAGAATTTTTCCCTCTCATTCTACACCACGGCTGATATCACAGACTGGAGTAATTCTTATTGAAAGTTGTTTTGCTAGCGTATCTCTGCCGGCTTGTTCGGGGTGAGCTGCGTCGATATTATATCAAGTATAACACTGAATAAAGTTACCTAAAATCTCTCACTGCGGTTTTGTATTTATTTGAAGGTTTTTTTTCTTCTGAAGTTGGGCTGAAGGGGTGGTTTGTGTGAGCGTCTGATTGCAGCTTCGAGACAACCTGTGCTGGATATAACAAGATGCCAAGAAGTTTAGCAGGAGCTATTTGAGTGGACTGTTAGCGACTGAAGATGGAATTAAATATTCTGAAATGTACCGAGGGGTTCCTGTCTATTTTTGGTAGAATGAGATGGAGTGCAAAAGGTGGGTAATATATTCTAACCTTTTCTACCGTATGTACTAAACTAATAACGCATTAAACATTCCTCATAATACTCATTTAACAGTGGCCAATTTCTCCCTGTGTAATCTAATCTAAGTTATAAACAAAAATTCTATCACAATGCTTTCTTCAACATTAAACACTCTTCATAATATGATAAATTGGTCAGTTTTTTTTCTCTACCAGAGGATCTATCGCAACAATTCTCTATTTCTGCTTAAAACATATTTGAAAGAATTTGACAAACACGGATACGAGAGAGAGCGCCCAAATAATCTTAAAATCGACCGATTAAACGATTGCTTCTCCAATCAAAAGTTCTTAAAAGGCAAAAGTCTCGCCGAAGCCAAGAGAGGAACTTAAAAGCTTCGAAGCTCTGAATAGGTATAAGTACAGATATACCGAGAGAGACAGAGAGGCATCGCTGGCGAGTTCAATAGATATGAAGGGAAGAGAAAGAGAGAGAGAGCAAAATACATAACATTTGACAACCATTTTTTGGTTGTTGTTTTATACACACAAGATCCGTTCGATGCCACCTCTCAGGCGGAGTGTGCACTTAGTATTTGATGCACTCCACAAGCACACAGACACAATCAAGCGTGAATATAAAAGGGCGCAGTTGCATTTTGTACAACCGATTTCCCCCCCTCCTGAACTAGCTTATGCAACACTGAACGCGTGCAACGTTACAAAGGAACTCGAGCGACTCAATGGTGCAGGAGAGCCGGGAGGGGCAAAGAAAAATAACAGGGCGAAAAATGCAACCTTTGTGAATATTAAAAAAATAACCAAAATTACCCGGCCCCCCAAAAAAAATCCATCACTTTTCTTAAAAGCAAAGTAAGTGCGTCGTAGATAGAAATTGGATTATGATTGAGCAATGCAAATCTTTCTCACACATTGTCAATAAAATATATGCAATTAATACTAAAATAAAATCTGCGAAGGGGTGGAGTGTTTTAATCATGTTTTAGGATTTGTTTTGAGGTAGGAAGGGACGGTGGCTGGCGGTACTTTGCCTACCCTTCTTAGACAAGTACAATGGAACGAGACACAGCTGGCGAGGACCATACTTAAAGTTGAGCACATAACGAATCTGGAAAACTGTGAGAGCGGTGATATCACATCCCTTCATCCTGCTGGGCTTCAGCAAAATAAGAAAAGAATCAAACTGGAGAGAATTTCAAGCCACGGTGTCAAACTCCTGTCAAAATCCTGAATTATTCGGCCCGGTTATATATATATATATATCTCCTTAATTTAACTTTCGGACCCGTCATAAAAACACGACCCTTGTAGAAACGGGGTCACTTATTCGGCGAGTGCAAACCACACTCTCGGTTTAAAGAGAGCTGGAATAAATAATATTACAATCTAGTGTGTTTTTTTTTATCAAGTCTTCATTCTAGGAAGGCGTGTGTAGATGGGAGTGTTACAGATTTATGGAGCTAGGTGGGTAATTATTTACAATGACCGGGTATTACTGTGTCTGTGTATATAGCTCGAATGAGGAGAGAGAGGGACTGAGGGAGAGAGAGAGAACGAGAGAGATAGACAGAGGGAGAGTGACAGAGAGAGCGACAGAGAGAGGGACACACACACAGACAGGCAGAGACAGAAAGAGAGAGACAGAAAGAGAGAGAGAGAGAGAGAGAGAGACAGACGTACATAGACAGAAAGAGAGAGGGAGAGACAGATAGAGACAGACAGGGAGAGAGGGAGAGAGACGGGGATATATATATATATGTATAGAGAGAGGGAGGGAGATGAGAGAGACAGAGACAGAAATACCGAGAGAGAGAGAGAGAGAGAGAGACATAGACAGAGAGTGAAAGAGAGGGAGAGAGGCAGAGATAGAGAGGGAGAGAGACAGACAGAGAGACAGAGACAGATAGAGAGGGAGAGGGGGGGGGGGTGGACTGACAGAGACAGAAAAAGAGGAAGAGACGGAGAGAGGCAGAGACAGACAGAGAGAGGGAGAGAGGCAGAGGCAGACAGAGAGGAAGACACGGACAGAGACAGAGGCAGACAGGGAGAGAGACAGAGACCTATAGAGAGGGAGAGACAGAGAGAGGGGAGGGGGAGAGAGAGACAGACAGAGAGGAAGAGCCAGAGAGAGACAGACACAGGGAGAAGACTTTGAAATGTGTGTGTGTGTGTGTGTGTGTATGGAGTACCGTGCCCATCTCTCATTCTGCCCGTGTCTAAATCTCTTTTCAGATTTGATTTTAGAAGGTTGATCGATTTCTATACTATTATTGAATTCGGAGCAGTCTGTATTATGCTGCCGCCGCCGCCGAATCATATATATTAATTGGCCCCAATACACCCTTGCCCGTCTCTATAAACCCCCAATGTCCCTACATCTCGTATACCCTGCGTTAGAATTTAACAACACACTAAAACGGCTCTATAACCTTGTCTAGGAAGCTAAGGTCGCTCAAGGGTGAATTTGATATTGTTATTTAATTTCAATAAGTGATTCAATGATTTTATTTATCTATATACATGTATAATTTTTATTTAAAAGGAGACAAATTGGGAAAATACAACGAAAGTGAGAGGGATTATTCGAGATTGGAAACGCACTCAACATTTGGTGATGTGATCAAGCTTGCGTCTGTGTTTTTATGTTGCAAGCCACTGCCTTGGTGCCGAACGCTCCGGACTGCCCCTGAACAAGAAATTATATCAAGTTCAGATTCACGTGTAGACAATCAGCAAGACTCGACTGGAAAAAGAGCACATTGCCGAGAGAGGCTATGTGGCTTTGAAACAGACTCTTTTTTTCTGGAGTCAAAGAGACTGGGTTTATTATTATTTTTTGGATGGGGTGAGAGAGATAAATAATTGTTTTGATATCCGCCCATCTCTCTCTCAACTCGGTAATAATTAAAGCTTTGAGTGCACATTTCACCTCCCCCACATAACGTGTGATCTTCAACAACCCAAATGTTGCTAGTTCTGGATTAATTTCGGCTACTGGTGCTCCCTGACTGTAAGTACAGGGAATCGACCGGCGCATAAAGGGAACTTGGTCGGCGTTTCTTTGTAAATTGAGCCCATCTTCCCCTAAAACTAAATATTGGAGTTCCCGTGCAAAGAAGGAAGGGAGGTGGTGGGTGAGAGGGGGTAGAATTAGTTGGCTTTTCGGTGCCGATAAAGTGTGTGGGATGGAGGGAGGATAAATAATCTTAAGTGGAAAGGAGTCTGTGTTATTCCCCCCCCCCTCCCCCCGTTTCACTGGCGATTCAACTTGGCTTTCGGGGGGGGGGGGGGTGCAGAGAGCGGGACATTGCAACCGAGACCTCAACACGCACACACACACACACACAGGCACGCATATTATGCCCTGACGACACACACACAGACAGAGACACACACATTATGTCCTCAAGACACACACACACACACACACAGACGCACATATTATGTCCTGAAGACACACACACAGACAGAGACACACACATTATGTCCTCAAGACGTGCACACACAGACGCACATATTATGTCCTGAAGACACACACACACACACAGACACACACACACACACACACACACACTATGTCCTGAAGACACAAACAGACAGACAGACACACGCACATTATGTCCTCAAGACACACACACACACACACACACACAGGCACACAGACCACACATTATGTCTTCAAGACACACACACACACACAGACACACACACACACACACACAGCTACATTGCCAAAATCTAGCGATATGAACAACCCCACTCCCACCACAAGCCTTCCTCCTCCCCTCTTCTCCTTGATACAGACAAAGACATATGTGTGTGTAATATTTATATATAAAATGCATACACATATATGTGATTCAATAATTTATAGAAATATACATATATATTGCATACACTCATATATAAGTGATTCATTAATTTATATATAAATATATATTTTTTTTTATCACACACACATATATATAAGTGATTCAATCATTTATATATATATTGCACACGCACATATATGTGATTCAATAATTTATATATAAATATATATATAATTACACACACACATGTAAGCATTTCAATAATTTATATATATATACTGCACACACATATATATGTGATTCAATCATTTATGTATAAATATATATATATATTACACACTCATATATATATATATATATAAATGATTGAATCACTTATATGTGTGTGTGTAATTATATATATATCTATATATAAATGATTGAATCACATATATATAAGTATTTCAATAATTTATATATATATACTGCGCGCACACACATATATAAGTGATTCTATAATTTATATATAAATATATATATGATTACACACACATATATAAGTGATTCAATCATTTATATATATATACATATATGTGATTCAATAATTTGTATATATATATATATTGCAAACGCACACATATTTGTGATTCCATAATTTATATATAAATATATATATATTACACACACATATATAAGTAATTCCATAATTTATATATAAATATAGATATCACATTCACACATATATAAGTAACTCTAACATTTATATGTATATATACATATGGCACACACATATGCAAACGATTCAATGTTTTTTAATAAATATAAATATATATATATATTACACACACAGATATAGAAGTGTTACTATATATATATATATATTGTGCATTTTAATTAAAAGAGACAGTTGTTAAATAAAATGAAAGTGACTGGATCATTGCAGATTTGCACATATATAAATTCAGCTAAAAATGAAAACACATGGGAAAGATTGAGGGGAGGCGAAGAGATATTCTGAGAGTAGAATTATCGCAGGGACATTGAGTGGGGAGGGATGCAGAGAGAGAGAGAGAGACAGAGAGAGAGAGGGAACGGGGTGGGGGGGGGGGGGGGGAAACGCTCTCGCCAGTTCTCCAGCACACAGCAACATCGCGAATTCCGAGATTAATGTAGCGAGGATAAAGACAAATGGGAATTTAAAAATAAAAACTAATTTTCACTCAACCCAGAGCAGCCGCCGGCGGTGTCAGCAAGACCAAAGAAAAACCCGATTGAGATCAGAGGTTTGAACTTGGGTGTGATTGAGGGATGCTCAGCTCTGTCGTTACAGGCATGGGACCCCGGTTCCCCTCTCTCTCTCTCTCTCTGTCTTTCTCTCTCTCTCTCTCCAATGAACGTGACCGCCATCCTTTGAACTCAATTTCCACGGCTGTTGGGGGACTTAGAATCAATTTGCATTTTAGGGCTCTGTCGGCAAAGAGAGACAGAGAGCGAGAGAGAGAGAGAGTATCCTTTGATTCACTAACGAAGTCTTGTTACATCTCACCTCCCCGTTTGTACAACACCGCCCCCCCACCGCCCTCGCCCCCCAATCTTGCATTAGTATCGTTGCGGTCAAGAGTAAGACAACGGGGAGGGGTGAGTGGCGGAAGGGGGATGGGGGGGGGGGCGTTGAAATAGCCATATTGTGTGTTGAACACAACCCCAAACACAATCAGACACTCAGAGAAAGAAACTAGACTCACAGACACACACAGGCACACAAACTAGATACAGGCGTGCTAACCAGATCAAATACAGAGAGACAGAAAAAACTGCGCGCACAACCGCAAATTAAAAACCCAAATACATCCTCCACACACACACACAAACTAGACACAAATTAGAAAAAAGTAGGCACGTGAAAATATTCGGGCAATGTGCTACAGAATCAGATCCGCAAATAAACAAACTGGAAACATAATTAACCAGAAGCACAATTAACTAGCAACTCAAATAACTAGAAACACAATTTATTATTAACACAGTTAACTAGAAATACAAATAATTGGAACACACAATGAACTAGAAACATAATTAACTAAGAACAGACAAAGATCTAGAAACAGAATTAACTCAGTACACAAATAACTCGCAACGTAAATAAGTAAAACTCAAATAACTAGGAACACTAATAACTAGAAACACAATTAATTAGAAACATAATTCACTGGAAGCACAATTAACTAGAAACTCAAGTAACTAGAAACACAATTCACTAGTAACACAATTAACTGGAAATACAAATAATTGGAGCACACAATGAACTAGAAATATAATTAACTAGGAACAGACAAAGATCTAGAAACAGAATTAACCCAGTACACAAATAACTAGAAACACAATTAACTAGACATTCAAATAATTAGCAACACAATTAACTAGAAACTCAAGTAACTAGGAGCACTAATAAATTGGAACACAATTAATTAGAAACATAATTCACTAGAAACTCAAATAACTAGGAACACAATTAACTAGAAACTCAAATAACTAGGAACACTAATAACTAGGAACATAATTAATTAGAAACAGAATTCACTGGAAACTCAAATAACTAGGAACACAATTAACTAGAAACTCAAATAACTAGGAACACTAATAACCAGAAACACAAATAGATAGAAACATAATTAACTAGGAACACACAATAAAATAGGGGCACACAAATAACTAGGAACACGCAATTAACTAGGGACTATATTAATGACTTGAATGAAGGGACTGAGTGTAATGTAGCCAAGTTTGCTGGTGATACAAAGATGGGTGGGAAAGCAAATTGTGAGGAGGACACAAAAAATCTGCAAAGGGATATAGACAGACTAAGTGAGTGGGCAAACATTTGGCAGATGGAGTATAATGTGGGAAAATGTGAGGTTATTCACTTTGACAGAAAGAATAGAAAAGCAAATTATGATTTAAATGGGGAAAGATTGCAAAGTGCCGCAGTACAGCGGGACCTGGGGGTCCTTGTGCATGAAATACAAAAGGATAGAATGCTGGTACAGCAAGTGATCAGGAAGGCCAATGGTATTTTGGCCTTTATTGCAAAGGGGATGGAGTATAAAAGCTGAGAAGTCTTGCAACAGTTATACAGGGTATTGGTGAGGCCACACCTGGAGTACTGCGTGCAGTTTTGGTTTCTGTATTTACAAAAGGATATACTTGCTTTGGAGGCAGTTCAGAGAAGGCTCACTCGGTTTATTCTGGGGATGAGGGGGTTGACTTATGAAGATAGGTTGAGTAGGTTGGGCCTCTACTCATTGGAATTCAGAAGAATGAGAGGTGATCTTATCGAAACATATAACTTAATGAGTTGGCTGGATAAGGTGGATGCAGAGAGGATGTTCCCACTGATGGGGGAGACTAGAACTAGGGGGCATGGTCTCAGAATAAGGGGCCGCCCATTTAAAACTGAGATGAGGAAGAATTTCTTCTCTCAGAGGGTTGTAAATCTGTGGAATTCTCTGCCCCAGAGAGCTGTGGAGGCTGGGACATTGAATATATTTAAGGTGGAGATGGACAGATTTTTGAGATTCAAGGGAGTGAAGGGTTATGGGGAGCGGGCAGGGAAGTGGAGCTGAGTCCATGATCGGATCAGCCATGATCGTATTAAATGGCGGAGCAGGCTCGAGGGGCCGAGGGGCCCACTCCTGGTCCTGTTTCTTATGACACACAAATAACTAGGAACACAAATAACTAGAAACAGAATTAACTAGAAACAGACAAAGAACTGGAAACGCACAAAGAAACACGCACAAAAATTAAATACGTATACAACTCTATACGTATTTGACAGTAGCCAAGTACAAAACACTAATCAAAACCCAAGCATAAATGAACTCAAAATGAGAGACACGCCAAGAAGAAACCAGACCCGTACCAAAAAATAAAAATAAATACTGAACGAGATACACAGATGTACGATCTTAGATACACACACGTATACAGAAGTCGACAACACAGACATGCATCACAAAATGGACACACATGTGTACAAACCTAGACAC
>NC_092011.1:40388188-40390688 GCF_044704955.1 Pristiophorus japonicus
GCGCTAAAACTCCCCGGGGAAGAGCGCCGGTCGAACCGGTCGCAAATCAAAGCCAAAGAATAATTTTGTTTTTAAAACAAGGCTTTCATTCCTGCACTTAGTGCACTTGATGTAACCATTTGTATTAAACGGGAAACATGAGATTCAAGGATTGAGACCACGGCATACAGGGCGGCCGACAGCTCAGCATATCTCCGATTCAGTGACTGGCATCGCACGGGATATCATGCGCCGTTCAGATATTTTTAACAGTAGCACACTCACACACCCTCACTCACACTCACACACACTAACATACACTCTCTCTCTCCCACACACACACACACTCCCACACACTCCCACACTCCCACACACTCTCTCTCCCACACACACACACTCCCACACTCACACACCCTCACTCACACTCACACACACTAACACACACTCTCTCTCTCCCACACACACACACACTCCCACACACTCCCACACCCCCACACACTCTCTCTCCCACACACACACACTCCCACACTCACACACCCTCACTCACACTCACACACACTAACACACACTCTCTCTCTACCACACACACACACACTCCCACACACTCCCACACTCCCACACACTCTCTCTCCCACACACAAACACACACACTCCCACACACTCCCACACTCCCACACACTCTCTCTCCCACACACAAACACGCACACTCCCACGTACTCACACACTCCCACACACTCTCTCTCACACACTCTCCCACACACACACACTCCCACACTCACACACCCTCACTCACACTTACACACACTAACACACACTCTCTCTCGCCACACACACACACACTCCTACACACTCCCACACTCCCACACACTCTCTCTCCCACACACACACACTCACACACCCTCACTCACACTTCCACACACTCTCTCTCCCACACACAAACACACACACTCCCACACACTCCCACACTCCCACACACTCTCTCTCACACACTCTCCCACACACACACACACTCCCACACTCACACACCCTCACTCACACTCACACACACTAACACACACACTCTCTCTCCCACACACAAACACACACACTCCCACATACTCCCACACTCCCACACACTCTCTCTCACACACTCTCCCACACACACACACTCCCACACTCACACACCCTCACTCACACTCACACACACTAACACACACTCTCTCTCTCCCACACACACACACACTCCCACACTCCCACACACTGTCTCTCCCACACACAAACACACACACTCCCACACACTCTCTCTCACACACTCTCCCACACACACACACTCCCACACAAACACACATTCCCACACACTCTCTCTCTCTCTCACACACACACTCACACACTCACACACACACTCTCTCGCTCCCACACACACACACTCCCACACACACACACACTCCCACACACTCACACACCCTCACTCACACTCACACACACTAACACACACACTCTCTCTCCCACACACAAACACACACACTCCCACATACTCCCACACTCCCACACACTCTCTCTCACACACTCTCCCACACACACACACACACTCCCACACTCACACACCCTCACTCACACTCACACACACTAACACACACTCTCTCTCTCCCACACACACACACACTCCCACACACTCCCACACTCCCACACACTGTCTATCCCACACACAAACACACACACTCCCACACACTCTCTCTCACACACTCTCCCACACACACACACTCCCACACACACACACACTCCCACACACTCTCTCTTCTCTCTCACACACACACTCACACACTCACACACACACTCTCTCGCTCCCACACACACACACTCCCACACACACACACACTCCCACACACTCTCTCTCTCTCACACACACACTCACACACTCACACACACACTCTCTCTCCCACACACACACACTCCCACACACACACACACTCCCACACACTCTCTCTCTCTCACACACACACACAAACACACACACTCCCACATACTCACACAGTCCCACACACTCTCTCTCACACACACTCTCTCCCACACACACACAATCCCACAGTCACACATCCTCACTCACACTCACACACACTAACACACACTCTCTCTCTCCCACACACACACACACTCCCACACACTCCCACACACTCTCTCTCTCACACACAAACACACACACTCCCACATACTCACACACTCCCACACACTCTCTCTCACACACTCTCCCACACACACACACTCCCACACACACACACTCCCACACACTCTCTCTCACACACACACACACTCACACACTCACACACACACTCTATCTCCCACACACACACACTACCACACACTCTCTCTCTCACACACACACACACTCACACACTCACACACACACTCTATCTCCCACACACACACACACACTCCCACACACTCTCTCTCTCACACACACACACACTCACATACTCACACTCTTTCTCTCACACACACACACTCCCACACAGACTCACACTCCCACACACACTCTCTCTCTCAC
>NC_092011.1:40398188-40410688 GCF_044704955.1 Pristiophorus japonicus
GCGAGCTTTGTGTTAAAATATATATATATATGTCTATATATATACATAATCACAATATTTCGCAGGCGGTTGTGAGATAAGCTTGTGTGCGTGTGACCAGTCTATTTTGCCTGATCTCGCCGGCACAATTTTCGCGCTCTCCATATTAACAGGACAAAATAATTACAGTACTGAAAGAGTGAATGTGTGTGTGTGTGTGTGTGTCTGTGTGTGTGAGACCCAGCGCCCGTTCTCAGACAGGGGAACATGAACAAGTAGGGAAGGTCTGACGGCCGCTGGTGATTCTCATGTATGTGTGAGTGATGAAATAAGACTCCCTCCCTCCCTTCTACTCCCGCCGGTTGCATTTGAAGGTAAGGTCGCGCTCTGTCGCTCGTTCGGCGCCGGTCAGCCCGCTATTCACCCGGCCAAAGCCCCTGCAGTCACAAGCATTTTTCTAACGAAGGCCGTCAGCATTTGCGTGTTTTTCACACACACACACACACACACACACACAAACCGACACTTGTCTCTTCCCCCAAACCCCTCCCTCCCCCCCCTCCCTTCCCTCCCCCCACCCCGCACCCCCGAAAAAAATCCATAACCCATTTAAATACATTCAATCATATAAACTTACACGGTAGCAGGCCACTTCGAGCCCATCTTGTCGGCGCCCGCCGACAAAGAGCTACCCGGCCTAATCCCACTTTGCAGCTCCGAGTCCGTAGCCCTGCAGGTTACAGCACTTCAAAGTGCACTGCCAAATGTTGTGAGGGTTTCTGCCTCTATCACCCTTTCAAGCGACCACCGCCCTCTGGTTGACAAAAAACATTGCCCTCAAATCCCCTCTAAACCTCCCCCCCACCCCCAATTAATTTTAATCGATGCACCACCCCCTGTGTTATTGAACCCCTCTGCTAAGGGGAAATAGGTGAATCCTGTCCATTCTCTCCAGGCCCCCTCTTAATTTTATACAGCGCGATTAAATCGCCCCCTCTGTTCCAAAGAAAACAGAATCCAGCCAATACAAAGTTTCCCCCTACAGCTAAAATTCTCCAGTCCCGGCAACATCCTGGTAAAGCAATAGATAATCAAGCGGAGATTTTTTTTCTGGATGTTCTTGGTGGTGATAAGCTGGGGGGCGGGGGGCGGTTGTGTGTGTGTGTGTGTGTGTGTGTTAGTATGTGTGTTTGTACGCGCGGGGCGTTTGATTATTCGTGCGATTTTAAAATGAAAAATTACACAACACACACACACACACACATACCCGCAACTTATGGTCAAGGGGGCAGGAAAAAAAAAATCAAACTGCGGGTGTTAAGGTGGGAATTGTCTCTACTATCTAGAAAAAGGTTAATGCTTGTTCCCGCATCAGTAACCGCTTCTTTTTCATCCGCCGATTCTGGAACCATATTTTAACCTGTTGATCGCTCAGAACCAGGCGGTCCGAAAGTTCACGTCTCCTCTGGCGGGTGATGAACTCGTTCGTGAGAAACTCGCCCTCCAGCTCCGCGATCTGCAGCTTGGAGTAAGGTTTCCGTTTTTTCCGTGTGCGGGAGTGGAGCGGGTACCAAGGAACGCCTAAGCGGATGAGGAGAGAGAAGGGGGAGAGAGACAGAGAGAGAGAGAGAGAGAGAAAGATATGATGACAAGAAACACACAGCATTGAAATAAAATAACGGGTAATATTTTGGTTCTAAAATCCGTTCTTAAAACACAATTATAATTCCTTCCTCCACCTCTCCCCACCCCCCCCACAAAGAAAATGACAAGTACTGTATGTGCAAATGTACCTCTGAACAATTCTATGGGGCGCAGGTATATTTAATCTCCAATGCAACTATTTGTCATAATGTCATCAATTACAATTAATTTTGTAGGCACACACACACACACATACACACACACTGAAGACTATTGGTCATCTCTCCCCCTTTGCAAAGGCTTTTTTTTTGGGGGGGGGGGATGGTGGGGTGTGTGTGAGGGGGTGGGGGTGGTTTGAGTTATATAAGATAATGCTTCGTTTTTATTATTAGAAAGATGCACTTTCATTTGGGAAGGATGCACTGGCTGAAACCCTACCTGTAAATGGGGAGAGAGTGTGTATGTGTGTGTGAGAAGGGGGGGGGGGCTGATGAGATACCCTGTTATATTTAATAAACCCTTAACACTGTCACCCCCCCAGATTAATACATCTACAAACCACCCCCCCCCCCCCGCCACCCCCCACTCCCCCACCAGCTCACACGGATTTATTTTTGGTACTGCCAAAATTGGCGCCCGAGTTTCCTTGAGAAGCGGGGGGCCGCTTACCTCCAGCAGACAGAGAGTTTCCGGGCGAAGAGATGGCGGCGTGCTCAGCGCTGTCTGCGTCCGCCAGGCGAGGCGAACCGCCATCCGTCTGTAGCGGGTGGCCGCCGACGTGGTACTTGGCGTAGAGGGTAGCGCCGGTGGCGTCCTGCAGGGCGCCGGTCGCCGCTGCGCCGCGGTTACGCTGTTCCTCCCGCTTGAGCCCCGAGCCCGCGCAGTCGGCGTTCCTCTCCCGCTGGTAGAAGCCCTTGGCGGAATCTTCGGCGCAGGTCCGGTTGAAGGAGGCGGCGCTGAGCGACAGGGCGCCTCCGCCTGCGCCTCCGCCGCCCCCTCCGCCGAGGTAAGGTTGCGGGCAGCTGTTGTACGGGGGCTCGGCTCCAGCCCAGGGCAAGGGGCAGACATTGTCCCGGCGGGGGAAAGCGAGCGAAGGCAGGGCGCTCAGCTGACCGCCGGCGCTGGCCCGGAAATTCGGAAAATAGAACGCGTCAGCGGCGTGAATGCTGAGCAAAGGTCCCACGAAACTGCCGTTCAGCAAACCGTGCTCGCTCATTGCCCCGGGACCCCGCCAGCGAGACACACAACCCACACACACACACACACACACACACTCACCGCAATCCGCTGCACTTTATGACAAGCGGACATTAAACTCAGCACAAGCGGGAGCTGGCCCCTTATTGGCCGCTCCGCTTGTCACGTGGAAGCCATCTGGGTATTTTTTTTGGGGGGGGGGAGTGATGGGGAGGGAATGGCCGCCTCCCTCCCAGAGTAACAAAAATACACCCCCCCCTCTTCAAACACTCACCCCATATCTCCATGGATAGAGGATTATCAGCCCCCTCTCCTCTCTCCCACTATCTCTCTCTTTCTTTTTCCACTATCTCTCTCTCTCTCTCTCTCTCTGCCTCTCTCTCTCTGTGTCTCTCTCTCTATGTCTCTCTCACACTCTCTCTCTCTCTCTCTCTCTGTGTCTCTCTCCCTCCCGCCCCCCTCTCTCTCTCTCTCTATGTCTCTCTCACACATTCTATGTCTCTCTCCCTCTCTGGCTCTGTCTCTCTCTCTCTCTGCCTCTCTCTCTCTCTCTCTGTCTCTCTCTCTGTCTCTCTCTGTGTCTCTCTCTCTATGTCTCTCTCACACACTCTCTCTCTCTCTCTCTCTCTCTATGTCTCTCTCACACACTCTATGTCTCTCTCCCTCTCTGGCTCTGTCTCTGTCTCTCTCTCTCTCTGTCTCTCTCCCTCTCTCTCTGTCTCTCTCTCTCTCTCTCCCTATCTCTCTCGCTCTGTCTCTCTCTCTCTGTCTCTCTCTCTGTCTCTCTCTGTGTCTGTCTCTCTATGTCTCTCTCACACTCTCTATCTCTCTCTCTGTCTCTCTCCCTTCCCTCCCCCCTCTCTCTCTCTCTCTATGTCTCTCTCACACACTTTCTCTCTCTCTCTCTCTCTGTCTCTCTCTCTCTGCCTCTGTCTCTTTCTCTCTCTGTCTGTCTCTCTGTCTTTCTATCTGTCTCTGTCTCTCTCTCTCCCTGTCTCTCTCTCTCTCCCTGTCTCTCTCTATCTCTCTCCCTCTCGCGCTGTCTCTGTCTCTCTCTGTCTCTCTTTGTCTCTCTATCTCTCTCTCTCCCTCTCTCTCTCTCTCTCTCTCTCACACACACACTCTCTTTCTCTCACTCTCTCTCTCGCTCTGCGCTCCCCCTCTATTTTCCCTTTTTGTATCTCCGTCAACCTAATGTTCTCTCTCTATTCCTATTCCTCTCCCTCTTCCTGTTTCTCTGTTGTGTCTCACTCTTTATGTCTCTCTCAATTTTTTTAAACTGTCTCTGCAAGCGGACATTCTCCCTGCGTGCCTTCTGTCTCTCTCTCATTTTAATCTTTGTATCCCAGGCCGTTTCCGTGCCTCTCATCTTTTCTCTCTCTATCACAATTTCTCCCTGTCTATCTCTGTGTGTGTGTGTCTCTCTCTCTCTCTATCTCTCTCTGTCTCTCTGTCTCTCTCCCTCTCTCTCCCTCTCTCATTCTGTCTGTCCCTCTCTCTCTCTCTCTCCCTCTCTCACTCTCTCTTTCTCTCTCTCCCTCTCTGTACCTCTACACCCCTCTCTCTCTCTGTCGCTCTCTCTCTCTCTGTCTCTGTCGCTCTCTCTCTATATATATATCTCTATCTTTCTCTACTTCTCTCTCTCTGTCTCTCTCTCTCTCTGTCGCTCTCTCTCTCGCTCACTCTCTGTATCTCTCTATCTTTCTCGACCCCTCTCTCCCTCTCCCTGTCTCCCTCTCTCTCTCTCCTTCGCTCCCTCTCTCTCTCTCCAACTCTATCTCCGACAGTCTGAGCGACTTCCCTCTGCACAACCTTCCTGGGCTAATCATAAATAAACATTGAATTGCAACTTTAAGCTCATTGGTGTTGAAACGTTCACGTTAATTAATTATGCCATTATGCAAATCTGGGGATGTGAAGGTAATATCGCTTTTTTTAATCAAAGGTCTTTAACCCAATTAATGTTCAACACAGCTCAGTTAATTAAAGCCATTTTGTCGCTATTTCCGTGCACTAACATATTCGCTGTTAAATCTCCACCGCTATTTGAGCTCACATCAGCACACAAGTTCATAAATAATTCTAATATATGGAATAGGGAAACGATAATCAAATAAAAATAAGCTATGACTGGGAATTAAGTCCTTTGACAGAATGACTTCACACCAACATTACAACCTCTGCTGTAGAATATATAATGCAGGATAAATATGCATCTACATTGGAGTATATATTGTAGAATATTTATGTATTGTGGAATATATATTGCAGAATATAAATATTGAAGAATAGATATTGTCGAATATATATTGTGGAATATATATTGCAGAATATTTATATTATACAATAGATATTGTAGAATATATATCATGGAAGATAGATATTTTGCAGAATGTATAATTCGAATATATATATATATATATATATATATAATCTATATATGTTTCCGAATATATATATTATAGAATAGTTATTGTAGAATATATATTGTGGAATACACACACACACAGATATATATCGCAGAATATATATTTCAGAATATATATATGTTGTAGAATATATATATCCTGATATATATATATTTCGAAAATAGATATTCATAGAATCATAGCAGTTTACAGCATGGACGGAGGCCATTTCGGCCCATCGTGTCCGCCTCGCGCCGGCCGACCAAGAGCTATCCCAGCCTAATCCCACTTTCCCAGCTCTCGGTCCGTAGCCCTGTAGGTTACGGCACTTCAAGCGCACGTCCAAATGTGGTGAGGGTTTCTGCCTCTACCACCCTTTCAGGCAGTGAGTTCCCCCCCAGATCGCCACCACCCTCTGGGTGAAGACATTTCCCCTCAAATCCCCTCTAAACCTCCCCCCAATTACTTTCAATCTGTGCCCCCTGGTTATTGGCCCCTCTGCCAAGGGAAACAGGTCCTTCATATCCACTCTATCCAGGCCCCTCATCATTTTATACATCTCAATCAGGTCTCCCCTGAGCCTCCTCTGTTCCACAGAAAACAGACCCAGCCTATCCAATCTTTCCTCATCGCCAAAATTCTCCAGTCCTGGCAACATTCTTGTGAATCTCCTCTGTACCCTTTCCAGTGCAATCACATATTGTAAAATATATATTGTAGAATGCATCTTGTAGAGTATATATATTATAGAGTATATATACATTGCAGAATATACATGACAGAATATGTATTGTAGAATCTATATATTGTAGAATATATATTGTAGAATATATATTGCAAAATGTATATTGTAGCGTATATATTATAGAATAATATTGTAGAGTATATATTATAGAATATATATACATTGCAGAATATACATGGTATAATATGTATTATAGAATCTATATATTGTAGAATATATATTGTAGAATATATATGGCAGAATGTATATTGTAGACTATATATTATAGAATAATATTGTAGAGTACATATTATAGAATATATATACATTGCAGAATATACATGGTAAAATATGTATTATAGCATCTATATATTGTAGAATATGTATTATAGAATCTATATATTGTAGAATATATATTGTAGAATATATATTACAGAATGTATATTGTAGACTATATATTATAGAATAATATTGTAGAATATATATTATAGAATAATATTGTAGAGTACATATTATAGAATATATATACATTGCAGAATATACATGGTAGAATATGTATTGTAGAATCTATATATTGCAGAATGTATATTGTAGAGTATATATTATAGAATAATATTGTAGGGTATATATTATAGAATATATATACATTGCAGAATATACATGGTAAAATATGTATTATAGAATCAATATATTGTAGAATATATATACATTGCAGAATATACATGGTAGAATATGTATTATAGAATCTATATATTGTAGAATATATATTGCAGAATATATATTGCAGAATGTACATTGTAGACTATATATTATATAATAATATTGTAGAGTACCTATTATAGAATATATATACATTGCAGAATATACATGGTAAAATATGTATTATAGAATCTATATATTGTAGAATATATATTGTAGAATATATATTGCAGAATGTATATTGTAGAGTATATATTATAGAATAATATTGTAGGGTATATATTATAGAACATATATAATGCAAAATATACATTGTAGACTATTTATTTGTAGAATACATGTTATTTTAACATTATTATCATTAAATTATTATATTTTTATTTCAGTGTGATTACATAAAACAGCACGGTATCAGTTTCGTATAACCCGTCTAAATTAATGTAGGATAAAAACGCGAAATATCCTCTCCAGCCCTCGGCCGATTTCAATCCAGGCATGCACTCCCCAAAACCCCCACCCCGAACTCAGACTGACGGGGAGCGGGGAATACGGGAACGCCGATGGAGAGAGAAAGAGAGAGAGAGGGGGGCGAATGAAAGCGTCTACTCGTTCAATTTCGGCCCTTGCCCGGGACATAGCAGATCGCCCCAGCTGAGTGTGCGGTGGCGTGGGGAGGTGGAGGGCGGGAAGCCGGCGAAGGAGCTAAAGGTCCCCAAAAACGGGAAAAAAGACTAGTGCCGGGGCCCAGACATGTATCACCAGGTTTTACACACGGTTAGTAACCGGCGTTCGCCACTCCTACGTGTAATGATTCCCTAATTTCCTTAATTCTTGTGATACATTGCACAGCATATATATTCTGCAATATGCATGTATTCTACACTAGATAGTCTATCTACAATGTCGCCATCGTAAGAAAACAGAAGATCTGGTCATTATTTCATTGAAGTTTGTGGGAGCTTGCTGTGCGCTGCACAGTCTGCCGCGTTTCCCACATTGCAACAGAGACAACGCTTCAAAATTAATTATTAGTTGGGTTTAAAGCGCTTTTGTGATCTCCTAAGGTCGTGAAAGACGCTATTGAAATGGAACTCAGCCTTTCTTTCTTTCATTCTTGTCCTGTCTTTTTATATTCTACACTATGTAGATTCTGCAATGTCTGTTTTACAACATATATTCTTCAACATATATTCTACTATATAGTCTACAATAAATATATTCTGTAATACACATTCTACATATACTACAATATGTATTCTACACTATTTATATATACTAAAATATATATTCTACAATAAATATATTCTACAATAAATAAATGCTGCAATATATATTCTACATATACTACAATATATATTCTACACTATATATACTAAATATATATTCTACAATAAATATATTCTACAATAAATATATGCTGCAATATATATTCTACATATACTACAATATATATTCTACACTATATATACTAAATATATATTCTACAATAAATATATTCTACAATAAATATATTCTGCAATATATATTCTACATATACTACAATATATATTCTACACGATATATATACTAAATATATATCCTACAATAAATATATTCTACAATAAGTATATTCTGCAAAATATATTCTATATATACTACAATATATATTCTACACTATATATATACACACTAAAATATATATTCTAGAATAAATATATTCTACAATAAAGATATTCTACAATATATATTCTACATATACTACAATTATATATCCAAACGATATATATACTAAATATATATCCTACAATAAATATATTCTACAATAAATATATTCTGCAATATATATTCTATATATACTACAATATATATTCTACACTATATATATATATATATACTAAAATATATATTCTAGAATAAATATATTCTACAATAAATATATTCTGCAATATATATTCTACAATAAATATTCTACAATAAATATATTGTGTAATATATATTCTACATATACTACGATATATATTCTACACTATATATACACTAAAATATACATTCTACAATAAACATATTCTGTAATATATATTCTACATGTACTACAATATATATTCTACACTAGATATATACTAAAATATATATTCTACATATACTACAATATATATTCTACTATATATATACTAAAATATATTCTACAATAAATATATTCTGTAATATATATTCCACAATATATATATACTAAAATATATATTCTACAATAAATATATTCTGCAATATATATTCTACATATACTACAATATATGTTCTACACTATATATACTAAAATATATCTTCTACAAGAAATATATTCTGCAATATATATTCTACTATATATATACTAAAATATACATTCTACAATAAATATATTCTACAATATATATTCTACAATAAATATATTCTACAATATATATTCTACTATTTATACACTACAATATATATTCTACAATAAATATATTCTACCATAAATACATCCTACTCTATATAATATTATATAAACTACAATATATAATCTACAATATAAAATCTACACTATTTCTTTTGCAATATACATTCTACAACATATATTCTACAACATAAAATCTACAATATATAATTTACAATATATAATCTATTATAGATATAAAACAATATATATTTTACAATATGCATTCTATAATATATTATATAATGGATATTCTGCAATGTATATAGTCTATAATGTATACTGTAGAATATACATTCTGCAATATATTTTATAATGTATATTCTGCAATATATTTATATTTTATAATACATATGCAATATACATTCTGCAATATGCATTCTACAATATATATACATTCTATAACATGTATTCTACAATATATATTGTGCAATACATTCTTTAATATTTATTCTACTAGCTATATTGTGATATATATTCCACTTTATATATATATATATATATATAATATATATATTCAGTATTTTAAATGCTGTAGCATTCTGTACATTACAAAAGTCAATAGACTTGAAAAATATTCCTCCATTGGGCTGTGATGGGCTTTGGGAAATTCTAAGGTTGTGAATGGCGCTGTATAAACGCCAGTCTTTCTATATTTTACAGAGAGGTGTAACATTTAGTTTAAATTCCACAGTACTTTCTTCGAAAACACAATCTGTTTGTGTGTGAAATAAGGAGGCTTCGGCGCATTTACTAAACTCTGTTGTTTCAGTACTTGTAACATGAATTATATACACATGTACATGTCGAATATTCTTTCCGCCAGGCGCTGAAATCTTGACTCAGTTAATAATTATTGAAGATTTCATTTCCTTCGGAAAAAAGTAACGTTTCTTTCCCACTAGTGTTTTTCAATTAAAATATATAGTTTGCCGTCATGATCACATCGCATACACGCGCCCTTGCGGGAGGTGATGGTGTGATTTTACATAGCGATTATATTCTCAAACAAGATTCACTTTGAGAACCTAATACTGCGTGTCAACTGATTGTATCAAAATCTCCCGGAGCCTCTACATCTAACATTTTAAAATTACGTTTGGGGGGTTTATTTTACCTGCAAGTGTGTGTTTCTATATCTGTGTGTGTGTGTGGTGGAGGGGCGGGGTGGGGGGGGGGGGGGTGGTTCTGTGTGTGTGTATCTATGTATGTGTGTGTTGTGTATATGTCTGAGTGTCTACATGTGGGTGTGTCTGCATGTCTATGTGTATGTATATACGTGTGTGTGTGTGTCTGTGTATATGTGTGTGTGCCTGTCTGTGTGTTTGTGTACATATGTGTATGTGTGTGTGTCTGTACGTCTGTGTATATGTATGTGTTTCTGTGTGTGTCTGTATGTCTGTGTATATATGTGTATATGTGAGTGTGTGTGTATGACTGTATATGCGTTTCTGAGTGTGTGCGAGTGTGTGTGTCTGTGTGTATGTGAGTTTGTGTGTGTGTGTGTGTGAGAGAGTGTGTCCTGCGTGTTTGTGAGAGAGTGTGAGTGTGTGTATGAGTGTGAGAATGTGTCGTGTGTGTGTGTGTGAGAGAGAGAGTTTGTGTGTGTGTGTGAGTGTGTGTGTGAGAAAGAGAGAATGTGTGTGTGTATGTGTGTGTGAGTGTGAGAGTGTGTGTGTGAGAGAGAGTTTGTGTGTGTGTGTGTATGTGAGAGAGAGAGAAATATGTGTGTGTGTAGGTGAGTGTGTGTGTGAGTGTGAGAAAGAGTTTGTGCGTGTGAGAGAGACTGTGTGTGAGAGTGTGTGAGGTTGTGTGTGTGTGAGAGCTTGTGTGTGAGTATGAGAGAGTGTGTGAGTGTGAGAGAGTGTGTGAGAGTGTGTGTGAGCGAGAGAGAGTTTGTGTGTGAGAGAGAATTTGTGTGTGTGTGTGAGCTTGTATGTGTGAGTGTGAGCGAGTGTGTCCTTTGTGTGTGTGAGCGAGAGAGAGTTTGTGTGTGTGTGTGAGTTTGTGTGTGTGAGTGTGAGAGAGTGTGTGTGTATATGTATGCGTGTCTGTCTGGTATGTGACGGTATGAGTCTTTCTTCGGGAAGTCTAGCTCGGGCGTCCAATTTCAGTGGTGCCAGAGATAAATTCTGATTTTGCTCATTACCTCACCATCTCTTGCAACAAACGTAAACCTAATAATTTCCCAATTTGCGAAGACAGAACGATATGATTCCACCCTCCTCACCCCAACGTTTCCTCGGCTGATTTAAAACGAGATTTAAGGGGGCGGGAGAAAATGGCAACTGTGGCGAAATGAATTATGAATTGTGGGTTTATTTAAAACGAGAATCTCGTGGCGTTATTTGCACCAATCGACTGCCCCGCAAAACAAAAAGAAGCAAGAATGTCTCAGTTCATTCCTGGCCAAGGAACGCCGCCAGGTATTTCTTAGCTGACCAGCGAAATAATTCAAAATACGGAACTGGTTCTAAATCCTCTCACTTAAAGGCTCATATTTAAAATATTTATGCATTGGCTGGGGGATTTCAGTCTCGTAAATGCTGACACATCCTGCTTTATAAACGTAAATATAAGCTAATTGTGGGGAGGGGAGGGGGGGGGGGATGTGGAATGGACAAAAGTGGGGGCTGGAGCGGGTAGAGGGGAGCGAGAGAAGTTATCCAGTTATCGAACCACACCAGGAACTTTCAAACCCTCTTCTCTTCCAATATTTTCTCCCAGAGGCGTCCGGGCCTATTTGTGTAGTGGTAACGCATTTCCTTATTATATTTTATATTTATTTAAAATAAAATATATTTGTATCCTCAGCATCTGCAGTTAAAAAAAATGCTTTATTTAAGCTGATGCGATTTTGTGAGGTTTCTTTTTTAACCCCAGTTAAAAATTGGTGAGAATTTCACTTCGAATTTCAAAGAGCAAATTTTTTTTGAGCCAAATATGTTATTGATTATATAAATACTCGGGTGTTTAAACTGGCACGCGCGTTCAGTTTATTTCCACAAGTAGTTATTTATTTTATAAACCGCACTTAGGACCAGTAACCCTACACACGCGAAAAAATATTAATCGTAAGTTTTACCGCATGGGAGTCGTTATGCCCGCGATATATTTCTGTCTGTACACTGTACACGTTCCCGCTCAGAATATACACCTGTTACCTTTTTTCGTTGTTATTCTCTATCTCTCTCTCACACACACACAACCAAACACACACGCGGTTTGCCTAAAAGTTGTATAATATGCCTCTTCCGTCTCTCTCTCACACACACACGGACATGCTATCGATCTATCTCACTCTCTCTCTCACACACACTCTCTGTATTTATCTGTCACCCACACTCAGACAAACACACACACACACATACCAGCGTCTGTAAAGTTCCTAACGCATACGTTTTTTTTTACAAAGACA
>NC_092011.1:40415688-40423188 GCF_044704955.1 Pristiophorus japonicus
CACTGACCCCATGTCCTAACTCGCACCGTGTCCCGCTCACCCCTCACCCCCTGTGCTCGCTGACCCCGTGTCCTAACTCGCACCGAGTCCCACTCACCCATCACCCCCTGTGCTCACTGACCCCGTGTCCTAACTCGCACCCAGTCCCACTCACCCATCACCCCCTGTGCTCACTGACCCCGTGTCCTAACTCGCACCGAGTCCCACTCAGCCATCACCCCCTGTGCTCACTGCCCCGTGTCCTAACTCACACCCAGTCCCACTCACCCATCACCCCCTGTGCTCACTGCCCCCGTGTCCTAACTCGCACCCAGTCCCGCTCACCCATCACACCCTGTGCTCACTGACCCCGTGTCCTAACTCACACCCAGTCCCGCTCACCCATCACCCCCTGTGCTCGCTGACCCCGTATCCTAACTCGCACCCAGTCCCACTCACCCATCACCCCCTGTGCTCACTGCCCCCGTGTCCTAACTCGCACCCAGTCCCGCTCACCCATCACCCCCTGTGCTCACTGACCCCGTGTCTTAACTCGCACCGAGTCCCGCTCACCCATCACCCACTGTGCTCGCTGACCCCGTGTCCTAACTCGCACCGAGTCCCGCTCACCCATCACCCCCTGTGCTCACTGACCCCGTGTCCTAACTCGCACCGAGTCCCGCTCACCCATCACCCCCTGTGCTCGCTGACCTACATTGGCTCCCGGTTAAACAGCGCCTCGATTTCAAAATTCTCCATCCTTGTTTACAAATCCCTCCATGGCCTCCTCGCCCCCTCCCTATCTCTGTAATCTGCCCCAGCCCCTACACCCCTCCCTATCTCTGTTACCTGCTCCAGCCCTTACACCCTCCCTATCTCTGTAACCTCCAGCCCCTACACCCCTCCCTATCCATGTAACCTCCTCCAGCCCCTACACTCCTCCCTATCTCTGTAACCTCCCCCAGCCCCTACACCCCTCCCTATCCATGTAACCTCCTCCAGCCCCTACACTCATCCCTATCTCTGTAACCTCCTCCAGCCCCTACACCCCTCCCTATCTGTAACCTCCTCCAGCCCCTACACCCCTCCCTATCTCTGTAACCCTCTCCAGCCCCACAACCCCCCGAGATCTCTGCATTCCTCTAATTCTGCCCTCCTGAGCATCCCTCATTATAATCGCTCCACCATCGGTGGCCGTGCCTTCTGTTGCCTGGGTCCCAAGCTCTGGAACTCCCTCCCTAAACCTCTCTACCTCTCTCTCCTGCTTCAAGACGCTTCTTAAAAACCTGCCTCTTTGACCCAGCTTTTGGTCACCTGCCCTAATTTCTAGTTATGAGGCTCAGTGTCAAATCTGTCAATTATTTTTTGTCTCATAACGCTCCAATGAAGCGGCTTGGGACGTTTCGCTTCGTCAATTGCGCTATATAAATGCAAGGTTTTGTTGTAGTTGTTGTTAATTAACTTCGCGACCCTCTCAGACTATCCTTCAAACACCATCCCCCCCACCCCTACCACACACACACACCTGTACATCTGCAGAGTTTCAAAGGGACTTTGATCCAGAGCGAGTTGTTTAATTATATATATGTATATATATATATATATATATATACATATATATAAAACTATTCTCAAATATTTGCAGAGTATTCGATTCCCCCGCCCACCCCAACCACAAAAAACAACTGGGGCCACACTGTGCATCAATTTCCGATTTCCCGCCACAACCTCGCCCTCACACACACACACACACATAAACTCACAGAGCGGATTAAATCCTGAGCGAGAGGCACCCCGTGTTCTACACGCACCGAGCTCGGAGGGAAGGGGCTGAAATGGAGCAGGGAATGTGGGCGACAGAGAGAGAGAGAGAGAGAGACTGCCTCGCTACTTCTCAACCCCAGGTGATGTTCCTCTTATTGTGACCGGCCCGGACAATCCCAGATTACAATCGCGTTGTCAGTGTCCCGGGAGCAAGGTTCACCTCTCGACACCAGTCACCTCACCGTCAGACACAGGCCGGCTTTGCATCTCTCGATCCACACTTCTACATCTGCCCCCAAATCATGTCTCTATTTCATTAACTCTCAATGTCCGTCTGTGCGTCTGTCGGTCTATCTGTCTGTTTGTCTATCAATCTATCTATCTACCTATCTAACTGTCTGTTTGTCTATCAATCTATCTATCTATCTATCTATCTATCTATCTATCTATCTATCTATCTATCTATCTATCTATCTATCTGTCTATCTCTCTCTCTCTATCTATCTATCTATCTATCTATCTATCTATCTATATCTATCTATCTATCTATCTATCGATCTCTCGCTCTCTCTGTATCTATATATCTATCTATCTATCTATCTATCTATCTATCTATCTATCTATCTATCTATCTATCTATCTAGCTATCTATCTATCTATCTATCTACCTATCTATCTGTCTGTTTGCCTATCTATCTATCTATCTATCTATCTATCTATCTATCTATCTATCTATCTATCTATCTATCTATCTATCTATCTATCTATCTATCGACCTATTTATCCATCTATCTATCTATCTATCGATCTATCTATCTATCTATCTATCTATCCATCGGCCTATTTATCCGTCTATCTATCTATCTATCTATCTATCTATCTATCTATCTATCTATCTATCTATCTATCTATCTATCTATCTATCTATCTATCTATCCATCGACCTATTTATCCATCTATCTATCTATCTATCTATCTATCTATCTATCTATCTATCTATCTATCTATCTATCTATCTATCTATCCATCGACCTATTTATCCATCTATCTATCTATCTATCTATCTATCTATCTATCTATCTATCTATCTATCTATCTATCTATCTATCTATCGACCTATTTATCCGTCTATCTATCTATCTATCTATCTATCTATCTATCTATCTATCTATCTATCTATCTATCTATCTATCTCTCTGTCTGTCTGTCTGTCTGTCTGTCTGTCTATCTATCTATCTATCTATCTATCTATCTATCTATCTATCTCTATCTATCTATCTCTATCCATCTCTCTATCCATCTATCTATCTATCTATCTATCTATCTATCTATCTATCTATCTATCTATCTATCTATCTATCTCTATCTATCTACCTATTCATCTATATCTATCTATCTATCTATCTATCTATCTATCTCTCTATCTCTCTATCTATCTATGGAGAGAGAGAGGACCTTAATGCCTGTTGTTAGTCCTTGTTGAGTAACGGCAGGTGTACAATGTGACGGGAGAAATTCTCGCTTGTAGGATTACCTGTCTATACCGATTAATCCACCCATCCCAATATCCCAACAGACGAATCTATCTCCAACCTTTCATTGTGCAACCCGGCTCTGACACTCTCTGCCTCTGTGACCTCAATTTAGCCAGTCCAGGAACTAGGTTTGAATCCAGTCCTAGTGTGTCAATTCAACTCGCGGTTACAGACAACGCGATGGTCCTCAGAGAGTATACTCCTTGCAGTATCCGGCGAATTTTCGCTGCACGGGTGAAATACATATTTTTTAATTCTATTTCCCCCCTTCCCCTCCCACGGCACGGGATGGAGTGACAGATCTCCCATTATAAGAATGGTGCGTTTAGTGTTTGGGAAATGTAATGGAGTGAATAAATATCCTTCTGTATTTGCATATCGCTGACGTGCAAAGATTCTTGGCCCCGATCCTTGGACCCCCGACCAATTCTCCCCTCTCTGCCCACTCACCAGCTATCTCTCGCTTCCATCTGTCAGACATGTCTTCGCCGACATAGACCCCGGCAGCGCCGCCAATAATCTCAGCCGGTGTTTGGAATAAATTCGGGCACAATCCCTTACACTCTGGCTATGTCCAATGTCGCCAACTTCCCTTGCAGGCGGACTGAACCCAAAATATGCGCGCAAGTGTCCCGGGGTTCTGTTAGTAACAAAAAACACACTCTACAAAAAATGCTGGAAGGAAAAAAAATAAATAGATGGCCAGTTGTGGAGGAAATTAGAACCGGAAGGGAAGCCTCGCATTTCCGGTAATATTTTATTTTAAAAAAAGGCAAATATAACTCGCAAGAATAAATGCGCGCGGTGTTATCGTTTACTTGCAGGTTAAACATTTCAGTTATACCACAATCACAGTCCCGTTCGAAAATCTAACTACTCCCCCTAACCTGTGACTCCACCCCTCCCTGGCCCTGCAAATGAATCCCAGATCCACTATTTCAATCAAGGCATTTTAAAAAATGTGTGCGTTGTATTATGTTATGTTATAATGTATTTTATGTAGTCTTTATGTCATGTTTAGAGATGTTACATAATATTATGTTTCCACATGTTATATTATGTTATCATCTGCAATATTGTATTAAGTCTAATAATGATAGTGTTGTTATATTGTACCCTATTATGGTACGTTATGCTACATTATATCATTATATTATGGGATTTTATGCAAAGCTATATTGTATCTAAAAACGATACTGTTATCATTTTGTATCAGGTTATCTTAAGACTTGCATTTATATAGCCCCTTTCACGGACATCTCAAAGCGTTTTACAGCCAATGAAGTACTTTTGGAGTGTGGTCACTGTTGTAATTTGAGAAACGCGGCAGCCAATTTTCGCGCAGCAAGCTCCCACAAACAGTGATGTGATAATGATCGGATAATGTGTCTTTTTTTTGTTATGTTGATTGAGGGAAAAATATTGGCCCCAGAACACGGAGGAGAACTTCCCCTGCTCTTCTTCCAAATAGTGCCATGGGATCTTGTACGCGCACTTGAGAGAGCAGACAGGCCTCGGTTTAACGTCTCATCGGAAAGACGGCATCTCCAACAGTACGGCACTCCCTCAGTACTGCCCCTCTGACAGTGCGGTGCTCCCTCAGTACTGCCCCTCCGACAGTGCAGCACTCCCTCAGTACTGCCCCTCCAACAGTGCGGCGCTCCCTCAGTACTGCCCCTCCGACAGTGCGGAGCTCCCTCTGTACCACCCTTCTGACAGTGCAGCACTCCCTCAGTACTGCCCCTCCGACAGTGCGGTGCTCCCTCATTACTGCCCCTCCGACAGTGCAGCACTCCCTCAGTACTGCCCCTCCAACAGTGCGGCGCTCCCTCAGTACTGCCCCTCCGACAGAGCGGCGCTCCCTCAGTACTTCAGCTCTGACAGTGCAGCGCTCCCTCTGTACCACCCTTCTGACAGGGCAGCACTCCCTCAGTACTGCCCCTCCGACAGTGCGGTGCTCCCTCAGTACTGCCCCTCCGACAGTGCAGCACTCCCTCAGTACTGCCCCTCCAACAGTGCGGCGGTCCCTCAGTACTGCCCCTCCGACAGTGCAGCACTCCCTCAGTACTGCTCCTCCAACAGTGCGGCGCTCCCTCAGTACTGCCCCTCCGACAGTGCGGCGCTCCCTCAGTACTGCCCCTCCGACAGTGCGGCGCTCCCTCAGTACTTCAGCTCTGACAGTGCGGCGCTCCCTCTGTACCACCCTTCTGACAGTGCAGCACTCCCTTAGTACTGCCTCTCCGACAGTGTGGTGCTCCCTCAGTACTGCCTTTCCGACAGTGCGGCACTCCCTCAGTACTGCCCCTCCGACAGTGCGGTGCTTCCTCAGTACTGCCCCTCCGACAGTGCGGGGCTCCCTCAGTACTGCCCCTCCGACAGTGCGGTGCTTCCTCAGTACAGTCCCTCCGACAGTGTGGTGCTCCCTCAGTACTGCCCCTCCGACAGTGCGGGGCTCCCTCAGTACTGCCCCTCCGACAGTGCAGCTCTCCCTCAGTACTGCCCCTCCGACAGTGCGGCACTCCCTCAGTACTGCCCCTCCGACAGTGCGGGGCTCCCTCAGTACTGCCCGTCCGACAGTGCGGTGCTTCCTCAGTACAGTCCCTCCGACAGTGTGGTGCTCCCTCAGTACTGCCCCTCCGACAGTGCGGGGCTCCCTCAGTACTGCCCCTCCGACAGTGCGGTGCTTCCTCAGTACAGTCCCTCCGACAGTGTGGTGCTCCCTCAGTACTGCCCCTCCGACAGTGCGGTGCTTCCTCAGTACTGCCCCTCCAACAGTGCGGGGCTCCCTCAGTACTGCCCCTCCGACAGTGCGGTGCTTCCTCAGTACAGTCCCTCCGATAGTGCGGCACTCCCTCAGTACTGCCCCTCCGACAGTGCGGTGCTTCCTCAGTACAGTCCCTCCGACAGTGTGGTGCTCCCTCAGTACTGCCCCTCTGACAGTGCGGCTCTCCCTCAGTACTGCCCCTCCGACAGTGTGGCACTCCCTCAGTACTGCCCCTCCGACAGTGCGGCGCTCCCTCAGTACTGCCCCTCTGACAGTGCGGCACTCCCTCAGTACTGCCCCTTCGATAGTGCGGTGCTCCCTCAGTACCGCCTCTTCGACAGTGCGGTGCTCCCTCAGTGCTGCCACTCAGACAGTGTCGCACTCCCGCAGTATTTCGCTTCCGACAGTGCGGTGCTCCTTCAGTATTTCACCTCCGACAATGCGGTGCTCCCTCAGCACTGCACTGGGAGTGTCAACCAGATTTATATGCTCAAGTTCCTGGAGTGGGACTTGAACCCACAACCTTATATCTAGAAATGATACTGTGTAATTATAACGTACCCTAGTTTGATAAGTTATAACATATTGTATTAGTATATTATGTTATCTTATGCAATGTTATATCCCAAAATGATATTATGTATCACATTATGTTTAGTTAAGATACAGTATATTTTATATTACGCAATGTTCTAATATCTATAAAACTGTTATACCTGGAGCCGTAATTAATCCTACATTTCAGAATGTTCTCCCTTAAATTATGGATATTGGAGAGGCCACACCTGGACTACTGCGTGCAGTTTTGTTTCCATATTTACGAAAGGATAAACTTGCTTTGGAGGCAGTTCAGAGAAGGTTCACTCGGTTGATTCCGGGGATGAGGGGGTTGACTTATGAGGAAAGTTTGAGCAGGTTTGGCCTCTACTCATTGGAATTCAGAAGAATGAGAGGTGATCTTATGGAAACGTATCAGATTATGAGGGTGCTTGACAAGGTGGATGCAGAGAGGATGTTTCCACTGATGGGGGAGACTAGAACTAGGGGGCATGGTCTTAGAACAAGGGGCCGCCCATTTAAAACTGAGATGAGGAGGAATTTCTTCTCTCAGAGGGTTGTAAATCTGTGGAATTCGCTGCCCCAGAGAGCTGTGGAGGCTGGGACATTGAATATATTTAAGACAGAAATAGACAGTTTCATAAACGATAAGGAAATAAGGGGTTATGGGGAGCGGGCAGGGAAGTGGAGCTGAGTCCATGATCGGATCAACCATGATCGTATTAAATGGCGGAGCAGGTTCGAGGGGCCGAATGGCCGACTCCTTCTCCTATTTCTTATGTTCTTATGTAAATTTAAATTTCTTATTGAAGCCAAATTGCGGACAGATTTAAAACGAGTTTGCATGTGTGCGCGTGTGTGTGTGAGTTATATTTTATATTGCTTTCTGAGAGAGAACTT
>NC_092011.1:40428188-40440688 GCF_044704955.1 Pristiophorus japonicus
ATATATATTTATAGAAATACACACACACACATATATATATACGCATACTCAGACATATATATTTATAGAAATATACACGCACACATTTGTATATATATATATATATACGCATACTCACACATATATATTTATAGAAATACACACACACACATATATATATGCATACTCAGACATATATATTTATAGAAAGATACACACACACATATGTATATACATACATATACGCATGCTCACACATATATACACACACACACATTTTAAATAACAATACACACATACTCACATATATATATATATACACACACACATATATATGCACACATATATATATATATATACACACACATAAAAATACAAACATACTCACATATATACACACACACATATACTCACATAAAGATATATATATGTGTGTGTACAAATATTCACAAATATATTTACACTCTCACATACACACACATATATATATACATATATACACACATAAATATATATATATATATAAACATATACATATATAGTTATTTATATATAGATGCACGCATATATATATATCTATACATATATATATATATATACACACACACTCACACACATGTATATATATATATATATGTGTGTGTATAAATATATATATATAGATATATTGATACACACACACACACACACACACACATATATATATATCACGCACGCATATATACTGCTGTGACCTGACCAATATTTATACCTTAATCAACATAACAAAAACAGATTATCTGGTCCTTATCACATTGCTGTGTGTGGGAGCTTGCTGTGCACAAATTGGCTGCTGCGTTTCCCACATTACAACAGTGACTACACTCCAGGAGAACGTCCGGTTTTTGTGGAAGTCTCTATACAAATCTAAATCTTTCTTTCTTTTATATATTGTTATATATAAACACACACACACACACATATATATATATAGACACATATTATATTTACACACACACCGTGTATAGTTATAAATATTTATATATATGCATATATATATATATATACACACGCATATATATATATATATATATATTAATATATATACACACACGTATTTATATATCTATATAAACACATATTTAAATATATACACACGCATATATATATATGGATTAATATATACACACATACACACATGTATTTATATATCTATCTAAACACATATTTACATATATACACACGCATATATATATGTATTAACATATACACACATACACACATGTATTTATATATCTATCTAAACACATATTTACATATATACACATGCATATATATATGTATTACTATATATACACATACACACATGTATTTAAATATCTATATACACACACGCACATATATTTATATACCTATATGCACACACGCACATATATTTATATATCTACATACACACACACGCACATATATTTATACATCTATATATACACAAACGCACGTATATTTATATATCTACATATACAAACACACGCACATATATTTATATATCTATACATACACACACGCACATGTATTTATATATGTGGACACAACATTACAGGAGATATGTGTTTGCACTGGAGAGGTTACAGAGGAGATTTACCAGGATGTTGCCAGGACTGGAGAATTTTGGCGATGAGGAAAGATTGGATAGGCTGGGTCTGTTTTCTGTGGAACAGAGGAGGCTGAGGGGAGACCTGATTGAGATGTATAAAATGATGAGGGGCCTGGGTAGAGTGGATAGGAAGGACCTGTTTCCCTTGGCAGAGGGGTCAACAACCAGGGGGCCACAGATTGAAAGTAATTGTGGGGAGGTTTAGAGGGGATTTGAGGGGAAATGTCTTCACCCAGAGGGTGGTGGGGGTCTGGGGCGGAACTCACGGCCTGAAAGGGGGGTAGAGGCAGAAACCCTCACCACATTTGGACGTGCGCTTGAAGTCCCGTAACCTGCGGGAAAGTGGGATTAGGCCGGGATAGCTCTTGGTCGGCCGGCGCGAGGCGGACACGATGGACCGAAATGGCCTCCGTCCGTGCTGTAAAATTCTGTGGTTTTATAAATCTGCATGCATGCACCGGCGCATACATTGTACATGCACACAGAGACATATAATTCGATTGATAACTGCACGCACACACACACGCGCAAGTTATATATCTCCATAGGCCCAAGCCCCTCGCTTCAGAGGGAAACGAGATTAACGTTCATCTCCAGCCTTGGAACTATCTCCCTGGTTTCATAAACTCTTAAAGCTGTCAGGGAGCATTATGTGCAGCCTGCAGCGTTGCACGCCGCTCCAATCCTGCTATCTTCACTTTCATCCCGTCTCTGACTATCTAATTCACCCGCAATCTGACCGGAATAAATCACAGCGCCGCTTCCCTCTCTCCATCTCTTCCTGTCTCTCTCTCTCTCTCTCTCTGTCTCTCTCTCTCTCTGTCTCTGCCTCATCCTCTCGCTGTCCTCTCTCTGTCTCTCATCTTTACTCTCTCTGTCGCTCCCTCTTTCTCACTTTCTTTCTCTCTCTCTCTATCCCTCTCTGTGTCTCTTTGTGTCTCTTTCTTTCTCTGTTTCTATCTCAGTCTCCTCTCTCTGTCTCTCTCTGTCTCTGTGTTTGTGTGTCTCTCTCTCTCCCTGTCTCTGTCTCTGTCTCTCTGTCTCTCTCTCTATTCCTGTATGTCTCTCTCTCTGTCTCTCTCGCTCTGTCTCTCTCTCTGTTTCTGTCTCTCTCTCTCTCTCTCTCTCTGTTTCTGTCTCTCTCTCTGTCTCTCTCGCTCTCTCTGTTTCTATCTCAGTCTCTCTCTGTCTCTCTGTCTCTTCGTGTCCCTCTTTGTCTGTCTCTCTCTCTCTCTCTCCCTCTCTCTGTCTCTCTCTGTCTCTCTCTCTCTCTGTTTCTGTCTCTCTCTCTGTCTCTCTCTCTCTCTCTTTCGTTGTCTCTCTCTGTCTCTCTCTGTCTGTCTCTCTCTCTCTGTCTCGTCTCTCCATCCCTCTCTCCCTCCAAATACTATATATTTTTTAATGTATAATCCTTCTTGGGCAGTTCCTCGGAGTCGAGGATGACTTGTTCCATGGAACATGAACACAAATTCTAAGTATTGGTTAAACCCAGACACAAGTTAAAATCGTTTATATTTTTTTTCCAAAAACAGGAAGGTTTTGCAGGCTAAACGGCGGGATCACGAGATTCCAAGCTAGATTCCACAGCAATGAAATTAGCCGCAGATTATTATTTAATGTCCCACTCCCTTTCAGTCTCGAAAACCAGACTCCAAGTCTAAAATATTAACAGTATGTTTTTTTATAACATGATCTAGGGAGGGAGGGAGAGGCGGATATCGGCCGGAGGAATGTTCAGCAATCACAGCGAGGTAACCGCTTGGCACAAAGGGTCAGCACCCGAGTTTTTGTCGATTTAAGCCACACATTGTCATAATTTCTCACTGTTAATTTCAGCCTGAGAGATGGGAGACCGAATTCACCCCCCCTCCTCCCCCAACAACCCATATATCCCAGAGACAAATCTCACTGGTCACCCTTCCTTTTCAAATTCATCTCGCCGAAAAAAATAAACAAGTTAAAATTCTTGGCCACGGAGAAATGTGCAGTTTGGAATATACTGCGCCCGTGATCGACGCAATCGATCCCGTTCCCGTCTCCGAAACCTACCTAGGTTTAGTAATCATTTCTGCGCTGCAGAAGAAGGTGATATTTGTCGATTCCTTCTGTAACTTGCCCCACAACTCGCTTGCTCCCCTCTCCCTCCACAAACCAACAATTTGCTAACTTTATTTCTGGACTAAAAATGGGAATGGTGAAAGCGAATTATTTCGCCGGCGACAGATTTCTATGCCGGACATTGCGGTGCGATTTGGGCGGAGAGACAGAAAAATATAACCTCACCGTCGACTGTTTAAAAAAGATTTAAGATAATTCGCGCCGCATGCATTTATATTTTCGGCTTCGAAATAAACCGCATCTTACAAGCATCCGGGCGAATTATAATTAAATATAATAAACGTTTATAGCCGGGCCTCAGTTCGAACATCGCCAAAAATCACGCACGCAACAGTAAGGCCGAAATATAATCCAGTTTATAAAGCGAACAGGAAATAAACAAACCCGCGCAGAATCGATTGATAATATTTTCAGATTTATTTTACAAACAGGCATTTCTTGCAGGCCGACGAGTCCCTGGATTTTCATCGTATTCCCAAAGTCTGGTTCCTTCAGTTTTTACAATCCAAACACATTTTCATTCGGTCCACTCGTCCACATTCACACACACACACAGACTCTCTCACACACACTCTCTCTCACACTCATACACTCTCTCACACGCTCATACACACACACTCTCTCTCACACTCATACACTCTCTCACAAACTCTCACACACACTCTCTCCCACTCATACACTCACACACTCTCTCTCACACACATACACTCTCACACACACACTCTCTCACACTCATACACTCACACACTCTCTCTCACACACATACACTCTCACACACACACTCTCTCACACTCATACACTCACACACTCTCTCTCACACACATACACTCTCACACACACACTCTCTCCCACTCATACACACACACACTCTCTCTCACACACATACACTCTCACACACACACTCTCTCCCACTCATACACTCACACACTCTCTCTCACACACATACACTCTCACACACACACTCTCTCCCACTCATAAACACACACACTCTCTCTTACACACATACACTCTCACACACACACTCTCTCACACTCATACACTCTCTCAGAAACTCTCACACACACTCTCTCCCACTCATACACTCACACACACACACACACACCCTCTCACACACACTCTCACACTCTCTCTCACACACATACACTCTCTCACATACTCACACACTCTCACAATCTCTCACACACACTCTCTCTCACACACACTCCCACATTCTCTCGCACACATATTCTCACACACACATTTTTACACACACACTCTCTCTCACACACACACACACACACACTCATACACACGCACATTCACTCACACACTCATTCACATACTCACTCACACACACACTCATTCACACACACTCTCACACATACACACTCTCTCACACACACTCTCACTCTCTCTCTCACTCACTCTCTCTCTCACACACACACACTCTCTCTCACACACTCACACTCTCGCACACTCATTCACGCACTCTCTCACACACACGCATTCTCTCACACGCACACACACTCACGCACACTCATTCTCACACTCACTCACACACACTCATTCATACACACTCACACACACACACACACACTCTCACACACAGACACACACACTCTCATTCTCCCACACACTCTCACACACTCACTGACACACACTCTGTCACACACACACACACACACTCACTCTATCACACACACTCTCACACTCACTCTGTCACACACGCACATTGTCACATATTGAAACCCCATACCTTATCAGGCGTCGAAATACTGTATTAACTTCTTACAAAATAACAAACAAAGAGTTGGTAAAATTCGAACCGGGATCTAGGTGGTGTGGAGATGACTTGGTTTTGATTTCCCGTCCACCTTCTTTTCCTTGACCCGACGGTTCTGGAACCAAATGGTCACTTGCCGCTCCGAGAGATTCACGCTTGCCGAAATCTTCCGCCGTTTCTCCTTGGTGATGAATCTGCTGGCGGCGTACTCCCGCTCCAACTCCTTGAGCTGTACCTTGGTGTACGGAACCCGCTTCTTCCGCCCCCGCCGGTAAGTTCCGCCTTCCGATTGCAGTGGGACGATATCTGCAGGTGTGGGATGGAAAGTCAGCCTGTGAGGGGCAGGTGGGTTGGGAATCTCTGAGCGGACACACAGACACACTCATACACACACACAGAGTCACTCAGAGACACACACACACAGTCACACACTATCTCACACTCACATATACACACACAGAGTCACTCAGAGACACACACATATACGCACACAGAGTCACTCAGAGACACACATATACACATAGAGTCACTCAGAGACACACACAGATACACACAGAGTCACTGAGAGACACTCACATATACACACAGAGTCACTCAGAGACACACATATACACACAGTCACTGAGAGACACTCACATATACACACAGAGTCACTCAGAGACACAAACATATACACACACAGAGTCACTCAGAGACACACATATACACATAGAGTTACTCAGAGACACACACATATACACACAGAGTCACTGAGAGACACTCACATATACACACAGAGTCACTCAGAGACACACACATATACACACAGTCACTGAGAGACACTCACATATACACACAGAGTCACTCAGAGACACAAACATATACACACACAGAGTCACTCAGAGACACACACATATACACACAGTCACTGAGAGACACTCACATATACACACAGAGTCACTCAGAGACACAAACATATACACACACAGAGTCACTCAGAGACACACATATACACATAGAGTCACTCAGAGACACACACATATACACACAGAGTCACTCAGAGACACACATATACACATAGAGTCACTCAGAGACACACACATATACACACAGAGTCACTGAGAGACACTCACATATACACACAGAGTCACTCAGAGACACACACATATACACACACAGAGTCACTCAGAGACATACACATATACACAGTCACTCAGAGACGCACACACACACATACACACACACATATACACACAGCGAGTCACTCAGAGACATACACACAGTCACACACTCTCTCACACATACACACACGCACACAGAGTCACACACACAGTCACACACACACACACAGTCACTCATAGACACACACACAACTCTCACACACTCTCACACTCTCTCTCTCTCACACACACGCGCACACACACAGACACACATAGTCACACACATATACATACACACACTCACACACACTCACACACTCATGTGTACACACTCACAGGTATACAGAGTCACACACACACACACTCTCTCTCTCTCACACTCACACATTCACAAACACACAAGTAGACAAACACACACACACACACACACACACACAGATAGACACACACACACACTCACACACAGATTGAAACATACAGAACCCCTGGTTCTAGACTCCCCAGCCGGTGGCAAACAGCCTCTCAGCAGCTACCCTGTCAATCCCCTTCAGAATCTTGTATGTTTCAATGAGATCACCTCTCATTCTTCTAAACTCCAGAGGTAGAGGCCGAACCAACTTACTCTTTCTGCATTGGATAACTCTCTCATCCCAGGGACCAAACTAGTGTACATAGCATAGGTGGGCTGGGCCGCTCTGAGGATACAGACACATAGACAGTCAATCACAAACACACAGAGAGAGATAAACATATACAAGAGAGAGAGAGACAGAGAGACAGAGAGATAAACATATACAGAGAGAGAGAGAGAGAGAGAGGGACAGAGAGATAAACATATACAGAGAGAGAGAGAGGGGGGGGGGGAGATTAACATATACAGAGAGAAAGAGAGAGAGGGAGAGAGAGACACACATATATCTGAAGGTCAATCTATCTATCTCAACCTATTTTTTCGCTATATCTGTCTATCAACTAAATTGGTTTCTCTCTATATATTTATTTGTCTATCTATCTGTCAACTTTTGTTGCTCTATCTATCTTTCTATATCTTGCTATATCTCTTTGTTTATCGTTCTAGCTATCTATGTTTCTCTATATATGGGAACAGGAGGAGGCCATTCAGCCCCTAGAGCCTGTTACATTAGGAACAGGAGACCATTCAGCCCCTCGAGCCTGTTATATTAAGAACAGGAGGAGACCATTCAGCCCCTCGAACCTGTTACATTAGGAACAGGAGGAGGCCGTTCAGCCCCTCGAGCCTGTTACATTAGGAACAGGAGGAGGCCATTCAGCCCCTCGAGCCTGTTACATTAGGAATATGAGGAGGCCATTCAGCCCCTTGAGCCTGTTACATTAGGAACAGGGGGAGGCCGTTCAGCCTCTCAAGCCTGTTACATTAGGAACAGGAGGAGGCCGTTCAGTCCCCCATGAGCCTGTTAAATTCGGAACTGGAGGAGGCCATTCAGTCCCCCATGAGCCTGTTACATTAGGAACAGGAGGAGGCCATTCAGCCCCTCGAGTCTGTTCCACCATTCAATGAGATCACTGCTTATCTGCGACCTAATTATATATACCTGCCATTGCCCCATATATATCTAACCATCTGCCTCTCTCTCTCTCTCTCTCTCTCTGTCGACCTCCGTAACTATCCATATATTTATTGGTATAGTCACTTTACTGGACATCACTTGTTACCTTGCCTTACTCTCGCGTGTTGGTCTTTGACAGCTCTCTGTACAGAGACCATATATCGAATCATGTACTTACATCTACGCACAGACATATACCTGAAAACACAGATACAGAATCACACAGACACAGCCAAACACATATACCCAAAGAGCCAACAACATAAGCGCATTTGCTCACGTATACACACATACATACCAACACACGCAAACACCTATACACAGATAAAACATATACAGAAACTCACGAGCAAACCTACATACAAACAGACACATGTACCCATGGAGACACATATATAGATGGATATATAACCTTACAGCACAGGATAGATAGATAGATAGATAGATAGATAGATAGATAGATAGATAGATAGATAGATAGATAGATAGATAGATAGATAGATAGATAGATAGATAGATAGACAGATAGATAGATAGATGCATATATGCCGATATGGACTGTAAATGAGAGTTATGACGCACAGTGTTACAACATTTCCTACACACCTCTGTCTGTCTGCCTATCTATCTATCTGTCTATCTATTTATCTATCGATCTATCTCTCCATCTGTCTATCTATCTCTCTATCTATCTATCTATCTATCTCTATTTATTTATCTATCTATCTATCTATATTTATCTATCTATCTATCTATCTATCTATCTATCTATCTATCTATCTATCTATCTATCTATCTATCTGTCTATCCGTCTATCTAACTATCTATATTATTTCTCTCTATTTTTCTATCTCTCTCCCCGACTATATCTGTGTCTCTCTGTATATGTATCTACCTAACTATTTATCTGTTCATCTCTGTCGGTCTATTTGTCTTTCTGTCTCTCCCTTACTCTATCTCTTGTCTTCTCTCTCTCTCTCTACCCACGTCTCGCTCTTTCTCTCTGTCTCTCCCTGCCTGATGCATCTCTGTGTCGGCGCGATTGCATTGACTGAGCGCCGCCTATTTCCCTCGTCTTATTGTGACCCTTGACATCTCCAACACGATGACTTGCGTAGCGCCTGGGATGTGGCCGTAACGGCGGACCAAGAAGAAAACACGGCGAAATTTCCGGAAGCGGAAGGACGCGCCAAAGTTGCGCCGGAATAAAAGTTTGCTGTGCGCTGGCGAGCGCCTATTTCTAGGCGCTATGTTTCAGTAATCTTAAACTCACTACACGGCAAAAAACAATTGCGGGCAGTGCTGCCAAAGAATCACGCTAAACTCTCACCAAGCTGCACACTGAAATTTGGAGTTCAGTGAATATTATTATGTCGGGGAAATTGATAGTTCATGATGGAACTGTAGGCGGCGCTTAAACAGTGCCCAATTTTCAGGTTGGGTAACGGCGGGGTGCGGCTGTGTATCGATGGGGAGCGGAGGGTGTGTTTTTTTGGGGGGGTGAGGGCGAAAATGGATTTAGGGTGAATCTTTCAGTGGGTACAATGTGTGTGAGAAACATAGAAACATAGAAAATAGGTGCAGGAGTAGGCCATTCGGCCCTTCGAGCCTGCACCACCATTCAATATGATCATGGCTGATCATTCCCTCAGTACCCCATTCCTGCTTTCTCTCCATACCCCTTGATCCCTTTAGCCGTAAGGGCTACATCTAACTCCCTTTTGAATATATCCAACGAACTGGCCTCAACAACTTTCTGTGGTAGAGAATTCCACAGGTTCACAATTCTCTGAGTGAAGAAGTTTCTCCTCCTCTCGGTCCTAAATGGCTTACCCCTTATCCTTAGACTGTGACCCCTGGTTCTGGACTGCCCCAACATCGGGAACATTCTTCCTGCCTCTAACCTGTCCCGTCCCGTCAGATTTGTATATGTTTCTATGAGATCCCCTCTCATTCTTCTAAATTCCAGTTGATCCAGTCTTTCTTCATATGTCAGTCCTGTCATCCCGGGAATCAGTCTGGTGAACCTTCAGTGCATTCTCTCAATAACAAGAATGTCCTTCCTCAGATTAGGAGACCAAAACTGTACACAATACTCAAGGTGTGGTCTCACCAAGGGCCTGTACAACTGCAGTAAGACCTCCCTGCTCCTATACTCAAATCCTCTCGCTATGAAGGCCAACATACCATTTGCTGTCTTCACCGCCTGCTGTACCTGCATGCCAACTTTCAATTGCTGATGTACCATGACACCCAGGTCTCATTGCACCTTCCCTTTTTCTAATCTGCCGCCATTCACATAATATTCTGCCTTCGCGTTTTTGCCCCCAAAGTGGATAACCTCACATTTATCCACATTATACTGCATCTGCCATGCGTTTGCCCACTCACCTAACCTGTCCAAGTCCCCCTGCAGCCTCCTAGCATCCTCCTCACAGCTCACACTGCCACCCAGCTTAGTGTCATCTGCAAACTTGGAGATATTACATTCAATTCCTTTGTCTAAATCATTAATGTATATTATAAATATCTGGGGTCCGAGCACTGAGCCCTGCAGCACCCCACTTGTCACTGCCTGCCATTCTGAAAAGGACCCGTTATTCCGACTCTCTGCTTCCTGTCTGCCAACCAGTTCTCTATCCACGTCAGTACATTACCCCCAATACCATGTGCTTTGATTTTGCACACTAATCTCTTGTCTGGGACCTTGTCAAAATCCTTTTGAAAGTCCAAATACACCACATCCACTGGTTCTCCCTTGTCCACTCTACTAGTTACATCCTCAAAAAATTCTAGAAGATTTGTCAAGCATGATTTCCTCTTCATAAATCCATGCTGACTTGGACCGATCCTGTCACGGCTTTCCAAATGCGCTGCTATTTCATCTTTAATAATTGATTCCAGCATTTTCCCCATTACTGATGTCAAGCTAACCAGTCTATAATTCGCCGTTTTCTCTCTCCCTCCTTTTTTAAAAAGTGGGGTTACATTAGCTACCCTCCAGTCCATAGGAACTGATCCAGAGTCGATAGACTGTTGGAAAATGATCACCAATGCATCCACTATTTCTAGGGCCACTTCCTTAAGTACTCTGGGATGTAGACTATCAGGTCCTGGGGATTTATCGGCCTTCAATCCCATCAATTTCCCTAACACAATTTCCTGACTAATAAGGATTTCCCTCAGTTCCTCATTCTCACTAGACCCCCGGTCCCCTAGTATTTCTGGAAGTTTATTTGTGTCTTCCTTCGTGAAGACAGAACCAAAGTTTTTGTTCAATTGGTCTGCCATTTCTTTGTTCCCCATTATCAATTCACCGGATTTTGACTGCAAGGGACCTACGTTTTTCTTCACTAATCTTTTTCTCTTCACATATCTATATTTATGTTCCCAGCAAGCTTCCTCACATACTCTATTTTCCCCCTCCCATTTAAACCCTTTGTGCTCCTCTGATGAATTCTAAATTTCTCCCAGTCCTCCGGTTTGCTGCTTTATCTAGCCAATTTAAATGCCTCTTCCTTGGATTTAACACTATCCTTAATTTCCCTTGTTAGCCACGGTTGAGCCACCTTCCCCATTTTATTTTTACTCCAGATAGGTATGTACAATTGTTGAGGTTCATCCATGTGATCGTTAAATGTTTGCCATTGCCTATCCACCATCAATCCTTTAAGCATTATTCGCCAGTCTATCCTAGCCAATTCACGCCCAATGCCATCGAAGTTACCTTTCCTTAAGTTCAGGACCCTAGTCTGTGAATTAACTGTGTCACTCTCCATCTTAATGAAGAATTCTACCATATTATGGTCACTCTTCCCCAAGGGGCCTGGCACAACAAGATTTCTAATTCGTCCTTTCTCATTACACATCACGCAGTCTATGATGGCCAGCCCTCTCGTTGACATATTGGTCGAGAAAACCATCCCTAATACACTCCAGGAATTCCTCCTCCACCGTACTGCTACCAGTTTGGTTAGCCCAATCTATATGTAGATTAAAGTCGCCCATGATAACTGCTGTACCTTTATTGCACGCATCCCTAATTTCTTGTTTGATGCTCTCCCCAACCTCACTACTACTGTTTGGTGGTCTGTACACAACTCCCACTAGCGTTTTCTGCCCTTTGGTATTCCGCAGCTCCACCCATACCGATTCCACATCATCCAAGCTAATGTCCTTCCTTACTATTGTATTAATTTCCTCTTTAACCAGCAATGCCACCCCACCTCCTTTTCCTTACTGTCTATCCTTCCTGAATGTTGAATACCCATGGATGTTGA
>NC_092011.1:40443188-40450688 GCF_044704955.1 Pristiophorus japonicus
ACATGCGGTGCATGCTGATTCCGGGATGTGTGAACCCTCCCACTAGCCCCTTCTCACAGAAGTATAGACGCATACTTAAGGATCTGGCTATTGATCGATTGACTTCAAATCCCGTTAAACACATTAGAACAATCTTCTGAGTAGAATAATGCAGCAGAGAGGGAGGCCAATCGGCCCATCGAATCTGTGCTGTGCGGGCTCTGTGACAGAGCGAGCCAATCAGTCCCACACTCGCCCCCTGCTCTCGCCCCACAGCCCCGTGAATTTTTGCCATTCGAACACTTATCCAATTCCCCGTTTGAAAGTCTGAACTTGTTCTCCGCCCTTTCAGGCAGCGCGACCCGATCACTACAACTCGCTGCGTAAAAATATCTCTCGCCTCCTCTCCCCCTCTGGTTCAATCGCCGATTATCTGCAACCTGTGTCCCTCTGGTTACCGCCTCTCCAGCCCTGGGGAACAATATCTCCTGATTTACTCTGTCTAAAAGCTTTCCTGGTTTTCAACATCTCTGGCTGAACCTTTTCTGCTCTGAGGAGACCAACTCCAGTTCTTCCAGTCTCGCCACGTTAACTGAAGCCCCTTCATAATTTCCCCCAAATACCATTCTGGTTAATCTCCCAGCGGAACCTTCTGTGCTCCAAAGAGAAACAGCCCCCCTTTCTTCACCAGTTCTTCCCCCCCCCCCCCCCACACACACACACACACAAAGCCCCCCCACAGCTCTATCCGCGTCCAAGTTCTTGCCAGAGGGAAAGCACACACACGCAAATATCACCCAGGGAGGTGCAGAGTGCAAAGGCTCGGGGACCTACCTGGGAACGGCGCCTTCCAGATGTGACAGGTTTGCGCCTGTTCCTTGGCGCAGCAAATTTGGCCGTCCCAGCCGTTGGAGAGGGTCCAGTGCGGGTAAGGTTCGACCGGCAGGATGGTGTCGTGTCGGGCTTCGGCGTGACTAACGCCCATGGCCGGCACCACGCTCATGTCAAAATAGTTGGTGGCGGACACCGGCTGGTAGGCGCCGGCGAAGGACGGGTAGAAGGGAAATTCCTTGGCTCGCGCCGCCGCCGCCGCCGCCGCCGCGATTTCCTCCCCGGCCGGGGCGTTGCTGGCGAGGTGCTCGCCGAATTTGTCGGCGGGGTGCTGGTAGGCTTTGAGCGGCGCCGCCGGCAAGCTGATGCCTGGCGGGTACGGCACCTTGCCCTCGTAGTAAGGCGCGCCGAACGGGTAGCCGTACGCCACTGCTGCGCCGGCGGAGGGAGGAGGAGGAGGAGGAGGAGGAGGGATAACGGAGGAGGTGGTGGAGGAGGAAGAGGCGGCGCAGCGAAGGGTCCCGCTCTCCGCTCCGGAGCCGGCTCCGGCCACTTCGGGATAGACAGGAGCCTGACCAGGAGAGGGTGGGAGAGGGTGGTGGTGATGGCGAGAGGGAGGGGGAGGGTGAGAGTGGTGGTGGTGGTGGTGGGGGTGGTGGTGATGAGGGCGAACCTCAGCGCCCGAGTGGCGAGCCAGCGCCGGGTGTGCACCAAGTTCCCGACAGCTCCCGCCGAGAGCGTCCATCGCCGGCCGCTGGGTTAGATCCTCCGGCGCTCTCTCACACAGGTACATGAACGTGTCTGCCCAGTGCCGGTGTACAACCATCGGAGTTGTCATCGCCAGGAAGCAACGGGGAGCTATTTAAATCGACCTCTTTACAACCCCCCTCCCCTCCTCTCCTCCCTCCCCACCCCCCCCCCCCCGCCCCACAAAAATCCCAACACCGAATATACAGCCACACACACACACAGTATCTCGTTCTGTCTTTCTCGCTCTCTGAATTGACAAGCGCATGTGACTATCAATCCTAAGTGCCTCCCCCTCGATTCAAGCCCCCCCCCCCACCGCCCCACCAACACCACCTCCCTCCCCTCCACGTGATATGCAAAATGGGAACAGAAAAAAAAGACCCTAGACTTTGCAGGAGACTGGTAGTAAACCTATCAACAAAGTGACCCCTCTCATTCTCAAATCTTGTCGCATTTGCATTCTCTCTCGGAAATAGCGAAGGTGGGGGATTGTGCGGGGAGGTGGGGGGCGTGGGGGGGGGGGGGGGACTTAGCGACTGCGGTTGACTCTGTCCCAAATTCCCCCCCACATACCACCCGTCCCACAAAAAAAAACCCACTCACAACTCCGATGACAACTCCGACACACAGGACAAAGAGAGACTGGAGTTCATAATTCCATAATGTCCTAAATATGTATCCCCGAATGCGGGTGTGTTGTGTGTGTGTGGGTGTGTGTGTGAGAGAGAGAGAGTGTGTGTGTGAGTGTGCGTGGGAGTGTGTGTGTGTGGGTGTGGGTCTGTGTGTGTGAGAGAGAGTGTGAGTGTGTGTGTGTGTGGGAGTGTGTGTGTGTGTATGAGTGAGTGTGTGTGTGTGTATGAGTGTGTGTGTGGGGTGTGTGTGTGTGGGTGTGTGTGTGAGAGAGTGTGTGGGAGTGTGTGTGTGAGAGAGAGAGAGTGTGTGTGTGAGTGTGTGTGGGAGTGTGTGTGTGTGTGTGGGTCTGTATGTGTGTGTGTGAGTGTGTGTGTGTGTGGGAGTGTGTGTGTGGGTGTGGGTCTGTGTGTATGAGAGAGAGTGTGTGTGTGTGAGTGTGTGTGGGAGTGTGTGTGTGTGGGTCTGTGTGTGTGTGAGTGTGTGTGTGTGTGGTGTGTGTGTGTGGGTGTGTGTGTGAGAGAGAGTGTGTGGGAGTGTGCGTGTGAGAGAGAGAGAGTGTGTGTGTGAGTGTGTGTGGGAGTGTGTGTGTATGGGTGTGGGTCTGTGTGTGTGAGATAGAGTGTGTGTGTGTGTGTGCGTGTGTGTGGGAGTGTGTGTGGGTGTGTGTGTGTATGAGTGAGTGTGTGTGGGTGTGTGTGTGTGAGAGAGTGTGTGGGATTGTGTGTATGAGTGTGTGTGTGTGAGAGAGTGTGTGTGTGTGTGAGTGTGTGTGGGTGTGTGGGTGTGGGGGGGTGGGAGACAGGTTGGGGTGGGCTGGGGTTGAGAGGGGGAGGGGTCAGTGGGGAGCCGCCGTCTATACAAGGCGTGCAATTAAGCCAAGATTTGCTCCAAGACATATCCCTGCAACATCTACAATGTAGACGAGGTCTAGTGGGGAGGGGAAGGGAGGCGAGGGCGGGGGAGGGGGGGGGGGGTGGCGGGGGGTTCTGTTTGTGTGGCAATGGAGGAGGGAGGGGCCGGGGGGAGTATATTTGTCTTTTTTGGAAGTTTTGCAATAAAGAGCGGCTCTGAATTAGCAAATTAGCAAATTAGGTTTTTATCACCACCCGGTCTATCTCTCACACACACAATCCTATTTCCATCAAAGCAAGTTCAAATAGCGAATACATTATTCGGTACTTTATCAATTATTCTTTTAATTCTTTAGCCCGGCTCCGCTCTTGCGACTGTTGCACATTCCGCGTGCAGTGTGCACATATGATGATTGGGGTTTATGATGATAATAATCATTATTGCAAACTAATATTATTCGGAGAAGAATTTCTGCGGAATTGTGTGTTTCATGGATAATTTGATAGCGGTCGCTGTTTCCCGGAGCTAAATGTGTTGTTTAAATAATGATGGACACTGGTTTAAGCAAGACACTCACACTCACTCTCTCACACACACACTCACACACACACACACTCAAACTCACACACGCACACTCTCTCTCACAGACACACACACACACACGCACTCTCACACACACTCTCTCTCACACACTCTCTCTCACAGACACACACACACACTCTCTCTCACACACACTCTCTCTCACAGACACGCACACACACACGCACTCTCACACACACTCTCTCTCACACACTCTCTCTCACAGACACACACACACACTCGCGCTCTCACACACACTCTCTCTCACAGACACACACGCACACACGCAATCTCACACACACTCACACACATTCTCTCTCACACACACATCTCACACACACACTCACACTCACATTCTCACACACACACACATACTAATTTGTACACATACACACAGGCTAAGGTTATTTCCAGAGATCTGGCAACCAACATTGTGCAATTCTCCCCCCACAAAAACCCGCACAAATTCTCCGGCCATTGTGATTATTTAGTGACAATAATGGTATTAATTATTAGAACAAAGCCCCAATTAAACGGATGCACTCACGGCTCGCGGAATACACAACAGTCGGATATTGGAAACAGTTCGCAAGCCGGTTATCGACTGAAGCGAGTCTTGGAATGGACTGGGGCATAAATGTCCGCTGTCTGATCAGAGAAAAACCCCGCTATTAATTGGATTATCACAAAATCCTTCCTCACTCAAACAACTTACTGCTGGAGGAAACATTTCCTGAAGCATAAAACTCCAAACATTGCTCTACATCCTGTATATGTTTATCCATCTGTTGACTATTTTTGAATCCAGTCCCAATAAATTCCTCCCAATCAGCTCCCCGTTCCTCAACAAAAAGACATATTTAGTTGATAGATTTTTTTTAAATGCAAATTGCGATTCGGGTTCTGAAGGCGGCGTGGTTGAAGATGTTTTGCTAAATGTTGGGACTTGGAGACACACAAAGGAATGAAAGAGTTCTTTAAAAAAATCCACTGCATGATTTTGCAAAAGAACAGAATTAAATGTGACTGCGACAGGTTTCGTTAAAGAGATTATTTTCTAAACTTAATTTTAAAAATACCGCATAGATATATAAATAGATAGATAGATAGATAGATAGATAGATAGATAGATAGATAGATAGATAGATATACAGACAGATAGATAGAGAGTTGATATAGATAGATAGATAGATAGATAGATAGATAGATAGATAGATAGATAGATAGATAGATAAAGCAATAGATATATAGATAGATAGATAGATAGATAGATAGATAGATAGATAGATAGATAGATAGATAGTCAGACATATATTTCTAGAAATACCGTCTTTGCCAACGATGCCCACATCCTGAGAATTAATTAAAAATATATATATAGATGTAGAAATGGATATGATACATATATTCGATATAGTTATAAATATTAGATATGATATGGATGTATAGGTATAGGATATGGATATTAGATGCAGATTATATATTGATTATATATACACGATATAGATATTAGATATAGAAATGGATATGATATAGCTATTGATATATGCATATATATTTAATATGAATATTGTATATCGATAGATATAACTATTGAGATATATAGATTCGATATACATATTGGATATAGATAGATAATGCTATTGATATATACATATATTGGATATAGTTATAGATATTAGATTATAGAACAATACAGGTATGTATATATTCGATATTAGATCTGGAGAGGAATAGATATAGATTATGTATATCTATGTTAGATATCAATAACGATGTTAAATATTGATATTAAATATAGCTCTTATAGATGTTCGATATAGATATTATATAGAGATATTAGATATGGATTAATATCGAGATTGATATAGATATCAGATATAATTATTATATATTGATATTGTTATTAAATATAGATCTTAGATATTGTTATTATATATTTATCAAGTTATAAATATTTCTATAGATATTGAAATGGTTGTTAGATATGGATATTGGATATTGGATATTGGATATTGATATAGATATAGATATTAGAAAGTGATATAGATGTAGATATTATATATTGATATAGATATTGATATTAGATATTGATATCGTTGATAGATTATAGTTATTCGATATTGATACAGATGTTAGACATTGATATAGATATTATATATAGATATTAGATATTGATATAGATATTAGATATTGATATAGTTATTAGACATTTATATAGTTATTGATATAGTTATTCGATATGAATATAGATATTAGATATTGATATAGATATAGCATATAGATATACATATTGGTATTGATGTAGATATTATATATAGTTATTCCGATATTAATATAGATATTAGATATTGATATAGATATGATATAGTTATTAGATATTGATATAGTTATTAGATATTGATATAGTTATTAGATTATAGTTATTCCGATATAGATACAGATATTAGATATTGATATAGATATGATATATTTATTTAATATTGATATAGTTATTAGATTATAGTTATTCCGATATAGATACAGATATTAGATATTGATATAGTTATTAGATATTGATATAGTTATTAGATATTGATATATATATTGATAACGATATTTGATATTGATGTAGATGTTAGACATTGGGACAGATATTTGATATAGAATTACCCCGGAATGAGAATTTTTGTGAACTCTTTGGGCCGAAGTCTGGGACCAGGCCGGGCCCAAGGTGTGTGTGTGTGGCGGGGGGAGAGTACAGGCAGTTTCACCCCCCACCCCCGGATTATGCCGGTGTTTGGGCAGTCACTCACTGACTCAGTCGAGCCCCTTGTTCAATACACGAACGATTCACAATAATGAGAATAAGATGGCAGCACCTTCTTAGATAGCTGAGATCCTGGAGTTTGCTAACAGACAGATGGGCAAACACACAGAGAGAGAGAGAGAGAGAGAAAACATGAAAAACTAAATAAAGCAAAGTGTGGGGAGGGGGTTGGGGGCTGGTGATTTTTTTTTTACACAGTAGAAAAGGACATTTTGTCAATTTCCCGCCCGCATCTCCCAGCTGCACATACACTCACCAAGTCAAACCTTAGTGTTCCCGGCCAGACGTTTGCAGAATGAAGGTTGCGACTTCCTTGCTGTAAGGTTTTGCTTATCATGTTGACTCGTAATCTCCACTGTTCAAACTCCAAAACCACCACCTCCATCTCTTTCTCTCCATATATATATATATATATAAAACACATTTGGCACATTTTGGAAATAGCCTTTCGGTTTCTAGATCGCGCGCCAATTTTTTGAAAAGCTTTGTTGATGTGGAAGCTCAGTGATGAAGGTTCCATATCATCTCCCAACCCCCTTCCTCCTCCTTCTCCTCTTCCTCTCTGTCCCAAAGGCCAAGGTCAAGTTAAGAAGGGCGCGGCCTCCCTGCTATCGGCGTCTAGACGAACCTCCTGTAACCTCCCTCCCCCCCAGTCAGTCCCCTGCAAAGAGAGGCGATTGCCAACTCAGCTGGGGATGAGTTTGAAAGACTCCCGTCAGTCGGGGTGAGGGCGGCTGCGAGATTGATTCACGGTAGGCTGAATGCTTTTATTCGGCGAAGTTTTCTTATCTTTTTGTTGGACCAAGTTATTTGTCGGTTTTGTGAATCAACTTAGATTGGAGAGACAGATAGAGAGAGATAGAGAGAGACAGAGAGAGACAGAGACAGAGAGAGACAGAGACAGACAGAGAGAGAGTGAGAGAGAGAGAGAGAGAGAGAGAGAAAGAGAGGCCGAGAGAGAGAGACATAGAAAGTGAGAGAAAGGGAGGGAGAGAGAGAGACAGAGAGAAAGAGAGCGGGAGAGACAGAGAGAGACAGAGAGAGAGAGAGACATAGAAAGTGAGAGA
>NC_092011.1:40455688-40528188 GCF_044704955.1 Pristiophorus japonicus
ATATATAATTACTACTATATATCTAATCTATATCTATATATATCTAATCTGTACCTAATATATATATAGCTATATATAAGATATATATATATAATTACTATTATATATCTAATCTATAATCTATATCTATATATATCTAATCTGTATCTAATATATATATAGCTATAGATAAGATATATATATATAATTACTATTATATATCTAATCTATAATCTATATCTATATATATCTAATCTGTATCTAATATATATCTAGCTATATATAATATATATATATATATATAATTACTATTATATATCTCATCTATATCTATATATATCTAATCTGTACCTAATATCTATCTAGTTATATCTAATTTATATCGAATCTGTATGTAATATATATCATTTATATCTAATCTATATCTATTTATCTGTATCCAATGTCTATCTAGTTATATCTAATTTCTTTCGAATCTATATCTAATCTATATCGAATTTATATCTAATATATATCTGTACATCTAATCTATATCTGATATATATATCTATATCTAAGCTATATCCAATACATATATATCTATATCTAATCTATATCCAATACATATATATCTATATCTAATCTATATCTAATATATATATATCTATATCTAATCTATATTTGATATATATTTATCTCTATCTAACCTATATCCAATATATATATATTTATATAAATAATCTATATCTGATATATATATATATCTATATCTAATCTATATCCAATATATATATATATATATATATATATATCTAATCTGCATTGAATCTATATTATTATATCTATATCTCTATTTCTATCACTAGTTCTATCTCTCCATCCATCTTTCAATCACATGTTCATCTATCTATCTATCTATCTATCTATCTATCTGTCTATGTATCTATTTATCTATCTATTTATCTATCTATCTATTTATCTATCTATCTATTTATCTATCTATATATATATATATGTATCTATCTCTCTATCTATCCCTATTTATCTCTATTTATCTATCTATCTATCTCTCTCCATCTATCTATCTATCTATCTATTTATCTATCTATCTATTTATCTATCTATCTATGTATCTATATCTATCTATCTATCTATCTATCTATCTATCTATCTATCTATCTATCTATCTATCTATCTATCTATCTCTCTATCTATCTATCTATCTATCTATCTATTTATCTATCTATCTATCTATTTATCGATCTATCTATTTATCTCTCTCTCTATCTATCTATGTATCTATCTATTTATCTAGCTCTCTATCTATCTATGTATCTCTCTCTCTCTTTATCTATCTATCTATTTATCTCTATCTATCTATTTATGTATCTATCTATCTCTCTCTCTCTGTCTATCTATCTATCTATCTAGCTCTCTGTGTTTATCTATATCGATCTATCTATCTATCTATCTATCTATCTATCTCTATAATAAAGTTTAAAATTAAGTTTAGAAAATAATCTCTTGAACGAAACCTGTCGCAGTCACATTTAATTCAGTTCTTTTGCAAAATCATGCAAAGGATTTTTTAAAAGAGCTCTTTCATTCCTTTGTGTGTCTCTAAGTCCCAACATTTAGCAAAACATCTTCAACCCCGCCGCCTTCAGAATCCGAATCGCAATTTGCATTTTTTTTAAAAATATACCAACTAAATATATGTTTTTGTTGAGGAACGGGGAGCTGATTGGGAGGAATTTATTGGGACTGGATTCTAAAATAGTCAACAGATGGATAAACATACACAGGATATAGAGCAATGTTTGGAGTTTCATGCTTCAGGAAATGTTTCCTCCAGCAGTAAGTTGCTTGAGTGAGGAAAGAAGTTGTGATAATCCAATTAATAGCGGGGTTTTTCCCTGATCAGACAGCGGACATTTATGTCCCAGTCCATTCCAAGACTCGCTTCAGTCGATAACCGGCTTGCGAACTGTTTCCAATATCCGACTGTTGTGTATTCCGCGAGCCGTGAGTGCATCCGTTTAATTGGGGCTTTGTTCTAATAATTAATACCATTATTGTCACTAAATAATTACAATGGCCGGAGAATTTGTGCGGGTTTTTGTGGGGGGAGAATTGCACAATGTTGGTTGCCAGATCTCTGGAAATATCTTAGCCTGGTGAAGGAAATCATTTCGATTGAGAGATGCTCGAACAAACATTGGGGAAAGCAATAAACACAAAGACAGAGCCACACACACTCTCACACACTCTCTCACACACACACGCACTCTGACACACTCTCACTCACATTCTCACACACACTCACACACTCTCCACACTCTCACTCACACACACGGTCACTCTCACACACACACTCTCACTCTCACACTCTCTCTCTCACACACACACACACACACACTCTGACACACTCTCACTCACAGTCTCACACACACACACACACACACACACACTCTCCACACTCTCACTCACACACACGGTCACTCTCACACACACACTCTCACTCTCACACTCTCTCTCTCACACACACACACACACACTCTGACACACACTCACTCACATTCTCACACACACTCACACACACTCTCCACACTCTCACTCACACACACGGTCACTCTCACACACACACTCTCACTCACATTCTCACACACACTCACACACACACTCTCCACACTCTCACTCACACACACGGTCACTCTCACACACACACATACACTCTCACTCACACACATTCTCACTCTCACACACACATACACTCTCACACACTCACTCACATTCTCTCACACACATTCTGACACAAACACACACACACACACTCACACACACACACACACACTCACACACACACTCTCCACACACGCACACGCACTCACACACACACTCTCACACACACACACACACACACACGCACTCATACACACTTTCACACACACATACACTCACACACGCACAGACAGACACACACACATTCACACACTCACTCAAACACACACAAACATTCACACACGGACACACACTCACACACGCGCACACACGCACACACAACTCATGCAGACACACACACTTACAGTCTCACACACACACACACACACACTCTCTCTCTCACACACACACACACACACACACTCACAGTCTCACACACACACACATTCTCTCTCTCTCTCTCTCTCACACACACACACACACACTCTCTCTCTCTCTCTCTCACACACACACACACACACACACTCTCTCTCTCTCTCTCTCTCTCACACACACACACACACACACAAACAATTAGAATCCCGACTACTTATTTCGCGCTCTCTGTTGCCGTCACGTTGTAAAAGAAATGCTTAACTCTGATGTTAAGAATATTACTCACAAAGGTCAGTGAAACTGACACCCGGATTGCATGTACCGGGGGTGAGAAGAAGGGAGAGTTCGAGAGCTTCTGCGGCAAATAAACGGGAATAACTTGGGTAAATAAAATACTTTCGGGGCGGGTCTTACTCAACTGGCAAGGCGTTTGTTCTGTGGACTGAATAATCCGCTACTGGGAGACCCAACAAGCGCCGAGAGCAAGATATATCAGAGACTGTTGAAATTTACATTAAAAATCACACACACACACACACACACACGGATATATAAATATCTTCAGGCTAATAGGAACTGCGGTTAAAACAAAAACTCCCCCCAAGCCGCAGTATACACAACTCCAAATTGTGACATTTTTTTAAATTCATTCACTTTGCAAAATGTATAAATCTTGCGATTGAATTCAATTCACATATCTTGTCGGCCTGCTTTCTGAAAGATCAATTATCGGCACAACTTCAGTCGAGTAATCTTAACTGCAAACACAAATATAAAAACTCGCCACAAACTAAAGGAACGAATACAATTTTAAAGCGATTTCACCCGAGTGATTTATTTTTTTTTAAATATGTTTTAAATTACAGTTCGACTTACTCAGCTTTTTTTAATTAAATGAACGGGAGGTGAGGGAGGGGGGAATGGGACAGGAGATGGATTTGTGTGTGTGAGTGGGGGGGTGGATATCTCTAACTTTAGCGGCGGGTTTTTTGGGGGAAAGTTTATATAACAATCAGTACTGTCTGGAATGAACCCCGCTCTTCAGGAATTGTAACTCTAAATACTTAGAATGGTCACAGCACACAAGGAAGCCATTGGGCCCCTAGAGCCCCGTACCAGCCCTCTGCAAAAGCACTTCAGCCTTGTCCTTACCCCTGTAGCCCGGCGGCGGACTTGCCTGGAGGTGCTTATCCCATGCCATGGGAATGCCACTTCAGACTTTTGTGCTCAAGTCCCTGGATTGGGACTCGAACCCGCAACTTCCTGACTTAGAGGCGAGAGTGCTGCCCACTGAGACACGGCTGACACTATGGTAACCAAATTGTTCTGTGAAAACTTTCGAGCCTGTTACATTAGGAGCAGGAGGAGGCCATTCAGCCCCTCGAGCACTGTCGGAGGGGTAGTACTGAGAGAGTACCGCACTGTCGGACGGGTGGTACTGAGGGAGTGCCACACTGTCGGAGGGGCAGTACTGAGGGAGCGTCGCACTGTCCGAGGGGCAGTACTGAGGGAGCGCCGCACTGTCGCACGGGTGGTACTGAGGGAGTACCGCACTGTCGGACGGGTGGTACTGAGGGAGTGCCACACTGTCGGAGGAGCAGTACTGAGGGAGTACCGCACTGTGGGAGGGGCAGTACTGAGGGAGCGCCGCACTGTCGGAGGGGCAGTACTGAGGGAGCGTCGCACTGTCCGAGGGGCAGTACTGAGGGAGCGCCTCACTGTCGCACGGGTGGTACTGAGGGAGTACCGCACTGTCGGAGGGGCAGTACTGAGGGAGCGCCGCACTGTCGCACGGGTGGTACTGAGGGAGTACCGCACTGTCGGAGGGGCAGTAGTGAGGGAGCGCTGCACTGTCGCACGGGTGGTACTGAGGGAGTGCCGCACTGTCAGAGGGGCAGTACTGAGGGAGCGCCGCACTGTCGGAGGGGCAGTACCGAGGGAATGCTGCACTGTCGGAGAGGCGGTACTGATGGAGCGCCGCACTGTCGGAGGGGCAGTACTGAGGGAGCACCACACTGTCAGAGCGGTAGTACTGAGGGAGCGCTGCACTGTTGGAGGTGCCGTCTTTCAGATAAGATGTTAAACCAAGGCCCCGTCTGCTCTCTCAAGTGAACATAAAAGATCCTATGGCACTATCTTGAAGAAGGGCAGGGGAGTTATCCCCAGTGCCCTGGTCAATATTTACCCCTCAACATCAACATTACAAAAAAACAGATTATCTGGTCATTATCACATTGCTGTGTGTGGGAGCTTGCTGTGTACAAATTGGTTGCTGCGTTTTCCACATTGCAACAGTGACCACACTCCAAAAGTACTTCATTGGCTGAAATGCGCTTTGACACGTCCGGTGGTCATGAAAGGCACTATATAAATACAAGTCTTTCTTTCTTTTCACCCCTCAGCCTCCTCTGTTCCAAAAGAAAACAAACATCAGCCTATCCAATCTTTCCTCATCTACTAAAATTCTCCAGTCCTGGCAACATCCTGGTCGATCCCGCTGTACACGGACCTTCCTAAATCTATGCAGTCATCACACAGTTCCTGGCTTGCCAACAATTAGAAACTAATTTGATTTGTCTTTCTCAGAACTGAGGTGCACGACCTCAACACCTGCCCGCGTGGAACTGCATCTGCCACTGAGTTGCCCGCCCCGTTCAAACTATCTAGTGAGATGGTCATGTGGGACAGACTGCTTCCTCCCCTCACCTCCCCCAAGCCCCTTCGAACAGACTCGCTTACTGGAAATGGCCAGCGACACGCGAGTCAGCGCAGATGACCTATTTGGTACAAAACGGAAAGAGTACGTTTGCGTTTTTGTGACGACCTTTAAACCCATCGCCTCGGTCCTGTTGTGATGTGACAATTAGAGTGGTCTTAAAGAAACCTTACAAATCTCTGGTTCAGCCTCTGCCACAGCAAGACTTGAATGTAGGGGTATGATTAAAAAGTTTGCAGATTACACTAAAAATGGGCCGTGTGGTTGATAATGAAAAAGAAAGCTGTGGACTGCAGGAAGATATCGATGAACTGGTCAGGTGGGCAGAGCAGTGGCAAATGGAGTTTAATTTGGAGAAGTGTGAGGTGATGCATCTGGGGAGGGGCTAACAAGGCGAGGGAATACACATTAAATGGTACAACACTGAGAAGTGTAGAGGAACAGAGGGATCTTGGAGTGCAGGTCCACAGATCCCTGAAGGTAGCAGGCCAGGTGGATAAGGTGGTTAAGCAGACATAAGGAATACTTGCCTTTATTGACCGAGGCATGGAATACAAGAGCAGGGAGGGTTATGCTTGAACTGTATAAAACACTGGTTAGGCCACAGCTGGAGTACTGCGTGCAGTTCTGGTCACCACATTACAGGAAGGATGTGATTGCACTGGAGAGGGTGCAGAGGAGATTTACCAGGATGTTGCACTGGAGAAGGTACAGAGGAGATTTACCAGGATGTTGCACTGGAGAGGGTACAGAGGAGATTTACCAGGATGTTGCACTGGAGAGGGTACAGAGGAGATTTACCAGGATGTTGCACTGGAGAGGGTACAGAGGAGATTTACCAGGATGTTGCACTGGAGAGGGTACAGAGGAGATTTACCAGGATGTTGCACTGGAGAGGGTACAGAGGAATTTACCAGGATGTTGCACTGGAGAGGGTACAGAGGAGATTTACCAGGATGTTGCACTGGAGAGGGTGCAGAGGAGATTTAAGTGGATCTTATCGGGAGTGGAGAATTTTAGCTATCAGGAAAGATTGGAGATGCTGTGTCTGTTTTCATTGGAAAAGAGGAGGCTGAGGGGAGACCTGATTGAGGTGTATAAAATGATGAGGGACCAGGATAGAATGGATAGGAAGGACCTGTTTCCCTTGGCAGAGGGGTCAACAACCAGGGGGCACAGATTGAAAGTAATTGGGGGGAGGTTTAGAGAGGATTTGAGGGGAAATGTCTTCACCCAGAGGGTGGTGGGGGTCTGGGGGGGAACTCACGGCCTGAAAGGGGGGTAGAGGCAGAAACCCTCACCACATTTGGAGATGCGCTTGAAGTCCCGTAACCTGCAGGGCTACGGACCCAGAGCGGGAAAGTGGGATTAGGCCGGGATAGCTCTTGGTCGGCCGGAGCGAGGCGGACACGATGGGGGCCGAAATGGCCTCCGTCCGTGCTGTAAATTTCTGTGATTTTATGAACAACAAACACTTGTATTTATAAAGTGCCTTTGGCGTAGTAAAACGTCAGCCATGATCTTACATCAGAAACAGAAGCAGGAGTGGGCCATTCGGCCCCTCGAGCCTGCTCCACCATTTAATACGACCATGGCTGATCCGATCATGGACTCAGCTCCACTTCCCCGCCCGCTCCCCATAACCCTTCACTCCCTTATCGCTCAAAAATCTGTCTATCTCCACCTTAAATATATTCAATATCCCAGCCTCCACAGCTCTCTGGGGCAGAGAATTCCACAGATTTAGAAGCATAGAAAATAGGTGCAGGAGTAGGCCATTCGGCCCTTCTAGCCTGCACCGCCATTCAATGAATTCATGGCTGAACATGCAACTTCAGTACCCCATTCCTGTTTTCTCGCCATATCCCTTGATCACCCTAGTAGTAAGGACTTCATCTAACTCCTTTTTGAATATATTTAGTGAATTGGCCTCAACAACTTTCTGTGGTAAAGAATTCCACAGGTTCACCACTCTCTGGGTGAAGAAGTTTCTCCTCATCTCGGTCCTAAATGGGCGGCTCCTTATTCTAAGACCATGCCCCCTAGTTCTAGTCTCCCCCATCAGTGGAAACATCCCTTCTGCATCCACCTTGTCAAGCCCCCTCATTGTCTTACATGTTTCGATAAACTCACCTCTCATTCTTCTGAACTCTAATGAGTAGAGGCCCAAACTACTCAACCTTTCCTCATAAGTCAACCCCATCATCTCCGGAATCAACCGAGTGAACCTTCTCTGAACTGCCTCCAAAGCAAGTATACCCTTTCGTAAATATGGCGATCAAAACTGCACGCAGTACTCCAGGTGTGGCCTCACCAATACCCTGTATAACTGGAGCAAGACTTCCCTGCTTTTATACTCCATCCCCTTTGCAATAAAGGCCAAGATACCATTGGCCTTCCTGATCACTTGCTGTACCTGCATACTAACCTTTTGTGTTTCATGCACCAGTACCCCCAGGTCCCGCTGTACTGGGGCACTTTGCAATCTTTCTCCATTTAAATTATAATTTGTTTTTCTATTATTTCTGCCGAATCACATTTTCCCACATTATACACCATCTACCAAATTTTTGCCCACTCACTTAGCCTGTCTGTATCACTTTGCAGATTTTTTGTGTCCTCCTCACAACTTGCTTTCCCACCCATCTTTGTATCATCAGCAAACTTGACTACATTACACTCGGTCCCTTCTGATGACGTGATGCAGACAAATACTGGCAAGCTGATAAAACAAGGGGCTGGCTAAACACAATTCTTACATAGCTACATGAACAGCAACATTTAACATTTAGAAAGCCAGACTGGATAGGATTTTAATGAATCAGTTTTCCCCAAAGAAAATAGTATTGAGATGACGATCTTAACTCAAAAACGACTTGACTTGAGAACACAGGTCAGAATAACATAAAAATATCACAACATGAGAATAGCCAAGGGTCGCAAGGGCTTATCGAAGCTGCTCTCCCCCGCCAAAAATAAATGCATCATTACAATATAGTCTTTCAGACTTATGTTGGACTATTCAAGTTTTGCCCCTATTTTCTAGTAGGATATCTCGGGGTATCTATGGGGGATATCTCGGGGTATCTATGGGGGATATCTCGGGGTATCTATGGGGGATATCTCGGGGTATCTATGAGGGATATCTCGGGGTATCTATGGGGGATATCTCGGGGTATCTATGAGCGATATCTCGGGGTATCTATGGGGGATATCTCGGGGTATCTATGAGCGATATCTCGGGGTATCTATGAGGGATATCTCAGGGTATCTATGCGGGATATCTCGGGGTATCTATGGGGGATATCTCGGGGTATCTATGGGGGATATCTCGTGGTATCTATGAGGGATTTCTCAGAGTATCAATGAGGGATATCTCGGGGTAACTTTGGTGGATAACTCGGGGTATCTATGGGGGATATCTCGGGGTATTTATGGGGGCTATCTCAGGGTATCTATGAGAGATATCTCGGGGTATCTATGGGAGATATCACGGGGTATCTATGGGGGATATCTCAGGGTATCTATGGGGGATATCTCGGGGTATCTATGGGGGATATCTCGGGGTATCTATGAGCGATATCTCGGGGTATCTATGAGGGATATCTCGGGGTATCGATGGGGGATATCTCGGGCTATCTATGAGGGATATCTCGGGGTATCTATGGGGGATATCTCGGGGTATCTATGAGCGATATATCGGGGTATCTATGAGGGATATCTCGGGGTATCTATGGGGGATATCTCGGGGTATCTATGAGCGATATCCCGGGGTATCGATGAGGGATATCTCGGGGTATCTATGGGGGATATCTCGGGGTATCTATGGGGGATATCTCGGGGTATCTATGGGGGATATCTCGGGGTAACTATGAGGGATATCTCAGGGTATCTATGGGGGATATCTCGGGGTATCTATGGGGGATATCTCGGGGTATCTATGAGGGATATCTCAGGGTATCTATGAGGGATATCTCTGGGTATCTATGGGGGATATCTCGGGGTATCTATGAGCGATATCTCGGGATATCTATGAGGGATATCTCGGGGTATCTATGGGGGATATCTCGGGGTATCTATGAGGGATATGTCGGGGTGTCTATGAGCGATATCTCGGGGTATCTATGAGGGATATCTGAGGGTATCTATGCGGGATATCTCGGGGTATATATGGGGGATATCTCGGGGTAGCTATGGTGGATATCTCGGTGTATCTATGAGGGATATCTCAGGTTATCAATGAGGGATATCTCGGGATAACTATGGTGGATATCTCGGGGTATCTATGGGGGATATCTCGGGGTATTTATGGGGGATATCTCAGGGTATCTATGAGAGATATCTCGGGGTATCTATGGGAGATATCACGGGGTATCTATGGGGGATATCTCAGGGTATCTATGGGGGATATCTCGGGGTATCTATGGGGGATATCTCGGGGTATCTATGAGGGATATCTCAGGGTATCTATGAGGGATATCTCTGGGTATCTATGGGGGATATCTCAGTGTATCTATGAGCGATATCTCGGGATATCTATGAGGGATATCTCGGGGTATCTATGGGGGATATCTCGGGGTATCTATGGGGGGTATCTCAGGGTATCTATGGGGGATATCTCGGGGTATCTATGAGGGATACCTCGGGGTATCTATGGGGGATATCTCGGGGTATCTATGGGGGATATCTCGGGGTATCTATGAGCGATATCTCGGGGTATCTATGAGGGATATCTCGGGGTATCTATGGGGGATATCTCGGGGTATCTATGAGCGATATCTCGGGGTATTCATGAGGGATATCTCGGGGTATCTATGGGGGATATCTCGGGGTATCTATGGGGGATATCTCGGGGTATCTTTGGGGGATATCTCGGGCTATCAATGAGGGATATCTCGGGGTATCTATGGGGGATATCACGGGGTATCTATGGGGGATATCCCAGGGTATCTACGGGGGATATCTCGGGGTATCTACGGGGGATATCTCGGGGTATCTATGGGGGATATCTCGGGGTATCTATGGGGGGTATCTCAGGGTATCTATGGGGGATATCTCGGGGTATCTATGAGGGATACCTCGGGGTATCTATGGGGGATATCTCAGGGTATCTATGAGCGATATCTCGGGGTATCTATGGGGGATATCTCGGGGTATCTATGAGGGATATCTCGCGGTATCTATGAGCGATATCTCGGGGTATCGATGAGGGATATCTCAGGGTATCTATGCGGGATATCTGGGGGTATCTATGGGGGATATCTCGGGGTATCTATGAGGGATATCTCGGGGAATCAATGAGGGATATCTCGGGGTAACTATGGGGGATATCTCGGGGTATTTATGGGGGATATCTCAGGGTATCTATGAGAGATATCTCGGGGTATCTATGGGAGATATCACGGGGTATCTATGGGGGATATCTCAGGGTATCTATGGGGGATATCTCGGGGTATCTATGGGGGATATCTCGGGGTATCTATGAGCGATATCTCGGGGTATCTATGAGGGATATCTCGGGGTATCTATGGGGGATATCTCGGGCTATCTATGAGGGATATCTCGGGGTATCTATGGGGGATATCTCGGGGTATCTATGAGCGATATCCCGGGGTATCGATGAGGGATATCTCGGGGTATCTATGGGGGATATCTCGGGGTATCTATGAGCGATATCCCGGGGTATCGATGAGGGATATCTCGGGGTATCTATGGGGGATATCTCGGGGTATCTATGGGGGATATCTCGGGGTATCTATGGGGATATCTCGGGGTATCTATGGGGGATATCTCGGGGTAATTATGAGGGATATCTCGGGGTATCTATGGGGGATATCTCGGGGTATCTATGGGGGATATCTCGGGGTATCTATGAGGGATATCTCAGGGTATCTATGAGGGATATCTCTGGGTATCTATGGGGGATATCTCGGGGTATCTATGAGCGATATCTCGGGATATCTATGAGGGATATCTCGGGGTATCTATGGGGGATATCTCGGGGTATCTATGAGGGATATCTCGGGGTATCTATGGGGGATATCTCGGGGTATCTATGAGCGATATCTCTGGGTATCTATGAGGGATATCTCGGGGTATCTATGGGGGATATCTCGGGGTATCAATGAGCGATATCTCGGGGTATTCATGAGGGATATCTCGGGGTATCTATGGGGGATATCTCGGGGTATCTATGGGGGATATCTCGGGGTATCTTTGGGGGATATCTCGGGCTATCAATTAGGGATATCTCGGGGTATCTATGGGGGATATCACGGGGTATCTATGGGGGATATCCCAGGGTATCTACGGGGGATATCTCGGGGTATCTATGGGGGATATCTCGGGGTATCTATGGGGGATATCTCGGGGTATCTATGGGGGGTATCTCAGGGTATCTATGGGGGATATCTCGGGGTATCTATGAGGGATACCTCGGGGTATCTATGGGGGATATCTCAGGGTATCTATGAGCGATATCTCGGGGTATCTATGGGGGATATCTCGGGGTATCTATGAGGGTTATCTCGCGGTATTTATTAGCGATATCTCGGGGTATCGATGAGGGATATCTCAGGGTATCTATGCGTGATATCTGGGGGTATCTATGGGGGATATCTCGGGGTATCTATGAGGGATATCTCGGGGAATCAATGAGGGATATCTCGGGGTAACTATGGGGGATATCTCGGGGTATTTATGGGGGATATCTCAGGGTATCTATGACAGATATCTCGGGGTATCTATGGGAGATATCACGGGGTATCTATGGGGGATATCTCAGGGTATCAATGGGGGATATCTCAGGGTATCTATGCGGGATATCTCGGGGTATCTATGGGGGTTATCTCGGGGTATCTATGGGGGATATCTCAGGGTATCTATGAGGGATATCTCGGGGTATCTATGAGGGATATCTCAGGGTATCTATGAGGGATATCTCGGGGTATCCATGAGGGATATCTCGGGGTATCTATGCGGGATATCTCTTAGTATCTATGAGGGATATCTCAGGGTATCTATGAGGGATATCTCGGGGTATCTATGGGGGATATCTCGGAGTATCTATGAGCGATATCTCGGGTTATCTATGAGGGATATCTCAGGGTATCTATGCGGGATATCTCGGGGTATCTATGGGGGATATCTCGGGGTATCTATGGGGGATATCTCGTGGTATCTATGAGGGATTTCTCAGAGTATCAATGTGGGATATCTCGGGGTAACTTTGGTGGATATCTCGGGGTATCTATGGGGGATATCTCGGGGTATTTATGGGGGCTATCTCAGGGTATCTATGAGAGATATCTCGGGGTATCTATGGGAGATATCACGGGGTATCTATGGGGGATATCTCAGGGTATCTATGGGGGATATCTCGGGGTATCTATGGGGGATATCTCGGGGTATCTATGAGCGATATCTCGGGGTATCTATGAGGGATATCTCGGGGTATCTATGGGGGATATCTCGGGCTATCTATGAAGGATATCTCGGGGTATCTATGGGGGATATCTCGGGGTATCTATGAGCGATATATCGGGGTATCTATGAGGGATATCTCGGGGTATCTATGGGGGATATCTCGGGGTATCTATGAGCGATATCCCGGGGTATCGATGAGGGATATCTCGGGGTATCTATGGGGGATATCTCGGGGTATCTATGGGGGATATCTCAGGGTATCTATGGGGGATATCTCGGGGTATCTATGGGGGATATCTCGGGGTAACTATGAGGGATATCTCAGGGTATCAATGAGGGATATCTCGGGGTAACTATGGTGGATATCTCCGGGTATCTATGGGGGATATCTCGGGGTATTTATGGGGGGATATCTCAGGGTATCTATGAGAGATATCTCGGGGTATCTATGGGAGATATCACGGGGTATCTATGGGGGATATCTCAGGGTATCTATGGGGGATATCTCGGGGTATCTATGGGGGATATCTCGGGGTATCTATGAGGGATATCTCAGGGTATCTATGAGGGATATCTCTGGGTATCTAAGGGGGATATCTCGGTGTATCTATGAGCGATATCTCTAGATATCTATGAGGGATATCTCGGGGTAACTATGGGGGATATCTCGGGGTATCTATGAGGGATATCTCGGGGTATCTATAGGGGATATCTCGGGGTATCTATGGGGGATATCTCGGGGTATCTATGGGGGATATCTCAGGGTATCTATGAGGGATATCTCGGGGTATCTATGGGGGATATATCGGCGTAGCTATGGGGGATATCTCAGGGTATCCATGGGGGATATCTCGGGGTATCTATGGGGGATATCTCGGGGTATCTATGAGGGATATCTCGGGGTATCTATGGGGGATATCTCGGGGTGTCTATGAGGGATATCTCGGGGTATCCATGAGGGATATCTCGGGGTATCTATGGAGGATATCTCGGGGTATCTATGAGGGATATCTCGGGGTATCAATGAGGGATATCTCGGGGTATCGATGGGGGATATCACGGGGTATCTATGGGGGATATCTCGCGGTATCTATGGGGGATATCTCGGAGTATCTATGGGGCATATCACGGGGTATTTATGGGGGATATCTCGGGGTATCTATGGGGGATATCTCAGGGTATCTATGGGGGATATCTCGGGGTATCTATGGGGGATATCTCGGGGTATCTATGCGGGATATATCTTAGTATCTAAGAGGGATAGCTCAGGGTATCTATGGGGGATATCTCGGGGTATCTATGGGGGATATCTCGGGGTATCTATGAGGGATATGTCGGGGTGTCTATGAGCGATATCTCGGGGTATCTATGAGGGATATCTGAGGGTATCTATGCGGGATATCTCGGGGTATCTATGGGGGATATCTCGGGATATCTATGGGGGATATCTCTGGGTATCTATGAGGGATATCTCAGGGTATCAATGAGGGATATCTCAGGGTAACTATGGTGGATATCTCGGGGTATCTATGGGGGATATCTCGGGGTATTTATGGGGGATATCTCAGGGTATCTATGAGAGATATCTCGGGGTATCTATGGGAGATATCTCGGGGTATCTATGAAAGATATCTCTGGGTATCTATGAGAGATATCTCGGGGTATCTATGGGGGATATCTCGGGGTATCTATGCGGGATATCTCTTAGTATCTATGAGGGATAGCTCAGGGTATCTATGGGGGATATCTCGGGGTATCTATGGCGGATATCTCGGGGTATCTATGAGGGATATGTCGGGGTGTCTATGAGCGATATCTCGGGGTATCTATGAGGGATTCCTGAGGGTATCTATGCGGGATATCTCGGGGTATCTATGGGGGATATCTCGGGGTAGCAATGGGGGATATCTCGGGGTATCTATGAGGGATATCTCGGGGTATCTATGAGAGATATCTCTGGGTATCTATGAGAGATATCTCGGGGTATCTATGGGGGATATCTCGGGGTATCTATGCGGGATATCTCTTAGTATCTATGAGGGATAGCTCAGGGTATCTATGGGGGATATCTCGGGGTATCTATGGCGGATATCTCGGGGTATCTATGAGGGATATGTTGGGGTGTCTATGAGCGATATCTCGGGGTATCTATGAGGGATATCTGAGGGTATCTATGCGGGATATCTCGGGGTATCTATGGGGGATATCTCGGGGTAGCAATGGGGGATATCTCGGGGTATCTATGAGGGATATCTCAGGGTATCAATGAGGGATATCTCGGGATAACTATGGTGGATATCTCGGGGTATCGATGGGGGATATCTCGGGGTATTTATGGGGGATATCTCAGGGTATCTATGAGAAATATCTCGGGGTATCTATGGGAGATATCACGGAGTATCTATGGGGGATATCTCAGGGTATCTATGGGGGATATCTCGGGGTATCTATGGGGGATATCTCGGGGTATCTATGAGGGATATCTCAGGGTATCTATGAGGGATATCTCTGGGTATCTATGGGGGATATCTCGGGGTATCTATGAGCGATATCTCGGGATATCTATGAGGGATATCTCGGGGTATCTATGGGGGATATCTCGCGGTATCCATGAGGGATATCTCGGGGTATCTATGGGTGATATCTCGGGGTATCTATGAGCGATATCTCGGGGTATCTATGAGGGATATCTCGGGGTATCTATGGGGGATATCTCGGGGTATCTATGAGCGATATCTCGGGGTATTCATGAGGGATATCTCGGGGTATCTATGGGGGATATCTCGGGGTATCTATGGGGGATATCTCGGGGTATCTTTGGGGGATATCTCGGGCTATCAATGAGGGATATCTCGGGGTATCTATGGGGGATATCACGGGGTATCTATGGGGGATATCCCAGGATATCTACGGGGGATATCTCGGGGTATCTATGGGGGATATCTCGGGGTATCTATGGGGGATATCTCGGGGTATCTATGGGGGGTATCTCAGGGTATCTATGGGGGATATCTCGGGGTATCTATGAGGGATACCTCGGGGTATCTATGGGGGATATCTCAGGGTATCTATGAGCGATATCTCGGGGTATCTATGGGGGATATCTCGGGGTATCTATGAGGGATATCTCGCGGTATCTATGAGCGATATCTCGGGGTATCGATGAGGGATATCTCAGGGTATCTATGCGGGATATCTCGGGGTATCTATGGGGGATATCTCGGGGTATCTATGAGGGATATCTCGGGGAATCAATGAGGGATATCTCGGGGTAACTATGGGGGATATCGCGGGGTATTTATGGGGGATATCTCAGGGTATCTATGACAGATATCTCGGGGTATCTATGGGAGATATCACGGGGTATCTATGGGGGATATCTCAGGGTATCAATGGGGGATATCTCAGGGTATCTATGCGGGATATCTCGGGGTATCTATGGGGGTTATCTCGGGGTATCTATGGGGGATATCTCAGGGTATCTATGAGGGATATCTCGGGGTATCTATGAGGGATATCTCAGGGTATCTATGAGGGATATCTCGGGGTATCCATGAGGGATATCTCGGGGTATCTATGCGGGATATCTCTTAGTATCTATGAGGGATATCTCAGGGTAACTATGAGGGATATCTCGGGGTATCTATGGGGGATATCTCGGAGTATCTATGAGCGATATCTCGGGTTATCTATGAGGGATATCTCAGGGTATCTATGCGGGATATCTCGGGGTATCTATGGGGGATATCTCGGGGTATCTATGGGGGATATCTCGTGGTATCTATGAGGGATTTCTCAGAGTATCAATGAGGGATATCTCGGGGTAACTATGGTGGATATCTCGGGGTATCTATGGGGGATATCTCGGGGTATTTTTGGGGGCTATCTCAGGGTATCTATGAGAGATATCTCGGGGTATCTATGGGAGATATCACGGGGTATCTATGGGGGATATCTCAGGGTATCTATGGGGGATATCTCGTGGTATCTATGGGGGATATCTCGGGGTATCTATGAGCGATATCTCGGGGTATCTATGAGGGATATCTCGGGGTATCTATGGAGGATATCTCGGGCTATCTATGAGGGATATCTCGGGGTATCTATGGGGGATATCTCGGGGTATCTATGAGCGATATATCGGGGTATCTATGAGGGATATCTCGGGGTATCTATGGGGGATATCTCGGGGTATCTATGAGCGATATCCCGGGGTATCGATGAGGGATATCTCGGGGTATCTATGGGGGATATCTCGGGGTATCTATGGGGGATATCTCGGGGTATCTATGGGGGATTTCTCGGGGTATCTATGGGGGTTATCTCGGGGTAACTATGAGGGATATCTCAGGGTATCAATGAGGAATATCTCGGGGTAACTATGGTGGATATCTCCGGGTATCTATGGGGGATATCTCGGGATATTTATGGGGGGATATCTCAGGGTATCTATGAGAGATATCTCGGGGTATCTATGGGAGATATCACGGGGTATCTATGGGGGATATCTCAGGGTATCTATGGGGGATATCTCGGGGTATCTATGGGGGATATCTCGGGGTATCTATGAGGGATATCTCAGGGTATCTATGAGGGATATCTCTGGGTATCTGAGGGGGATATCTCGGTGTATCTATGAGCGATATCTCTAGATATCTATGAGGGATATCTCGGGGTAACTATGGGGGAGATCTCGGGGTATCTATGAGGGATATCTCGGGGTATCTATGGGGGATATCTCGGGGTATCTATGAGCGATATCTCGGGGTTTCTATGAGGGATATCTCGGGGTATCTATGGGGGATATTTCGGGGTATCAATGAGCGATATCTCGGGGTATTCTTGAGGGATATCTCGGGGAATCTATGGGGGATATCTCGGGGTATCTATGGGGGATATCTCGGGGTATCTTTGGGGGATATCTCGGGCAATCAATGAGGGATATCTCGGGGTATCTATGGGGGATATCACGGGGTATCTATGGGGGATATCCCAGGTTATCTACGGGGGATATCTCGGGGTATCTATGGGGGATATCTCGGGGTATCTATGGGGGATATCTCGGGGTATCTATGGGGGATATCTCGGGGTATCTTTGGGGGATATCTCGGGCTATCAATGAGGGATATCTCGGGGTATCTATGGGGGATATCACGGGGTATCTATGGGGGATATCCCAGGATATCTACGGGGGATATCTCGGGGTATCTATGGGGGATATCTCGGGGTATCTATGGGGGATATCTCGGGGTATCTATGGGGGGTATCTCAGGGTATCTATGGGGGATATCTCGGGGAATCTATGAGGGATACCTCGGGGTAACTATGGGGGATATCGCGGGGTATTTATGGGGGATATCTCAGGGTATCTATGACAGATATCTCGGGGTATCTATGGGAGATATCACGGGGTATCTATGGGGGATATCTCAGGGTATCAATGGGGGATATCTCAGGGTATCTATGCGGGATATCTCGGGGTAACTATGGTGGATATCTCGGGGTATCTATGAGGGATATCTCGGGGTATCTATGGGGGATATCTCGGAGTATCTATGAGGGATATCTCGGGGTATCTATGGGGGATATCTCGGGGTATCTATGAGCGATATCTCGGGGTTTCTATGAGGGATATCTCGGGGTATCTATGGGGGATATTTCGGGGTATCAATGAGCGATATCTCGGGGTATTCTTGAGGGATATCTCGGGGAAACTATGGGGGATATCTCGAGGTATCTATGGGGGATATCTCGGGGTATCTTTGGGGGATATCTCGGGCTATCAATGAGGGATATCTCGGGGTATCTATGGGGGATATCACGGGGTATCTATGGGGGATATCCCAGGTTATCTACGGGGGATATCTCGGGGTATCTATGGGGGATATCTCGGGGTATCTATGGGGGATATCTCGGGGTATCTATGGGGGGTATCTCAGGGTATCTATGGGGGATATCTCAGGGTATCTATGGGGGATATCTCGGGGTATCAATGGGGGATATCTCGGCGTATCTATGAGCGATATCTCGGGGTATCTATGAGGGATATCTCGGGGTATCTATGGGAGATATCACGGGGTATCTATGGGGGATATCTCAGGGTATCTATGGGGGATATCTCGGGGTATCTATGGGGGATATCTCGGGGTATCTATGAGGGATATCTCTGGGTATCTATGGGGGATATCTCGGGGTATCTATGAGGGATATCTCGGGGTATCTATGGGGGATATCTCGGGGTATCTATGAGCGATATCTCGGGGTATCTATGAGGGATATCTCGGGGTATCTATGGGGGATATCTCGGGGTATCTATGAGCGATATCTCGGGGTATCGATGAGGGATATCTCGGGGTATCTATGGGGGAATATCTCGGGGTATCTATGGGGGATATCTCGGGGTATCTATGGGGGATATCTCGGGGTATCTATGGGGGATATCTCGGGGTATCTATGGGGGATATCTCGGGGTATCTATGAGGGATACCTCCGGGTATCTATGGGGGAAATCTCGGGGTATCTATGGGGGATATCTCGGGGTATCTATGAGGGATATCTCCGGCTATCTATGGGGGATATCTCGGGGTATCTATGGCGGATGTCTCGGGGTATCTATGGGGGATATCTCGCGGTATGTACGGGGGATATCTCGGGGTATCTATGAGGGATATCTCGGGTATCTATGGGGGATATCTCGGGGTATCTATGGGGGCTATCTCGGGGTATCTATGAGGGATATCTCAGGGTATCTATGAGGGATATCTCTGGATATCTATAGAGGATATCTCGGGGTATCTATGAGCGATATCTCGGGGTATCTATGAGGGATATCTCGGGGTATCTATGAGGGATATCTCGGGGTATCTATGAGGGATATCTCAGGGTATCTATGAGGGATATCTCGAGGTATCTATGGTGGATATCTCGGGGTATCTATGGGGGATATCTCAGGGTATCTATGGGGGATATCTCGGGGTATCTATGGGGGATATCTCGGGGTATCTATGAGGGATATCTCAGGGTACCTATGAGGGATATCTCTGGGTATCTATGGGGGATATCTCTGGGTATCTATGAGCGATATCTCGGGGTATCTATGAGGGATATCTCGGGGTATCTATGGGGGATATCTCGGGGTATCTATGAGGGATATCTCGGGGTATCTATGAGGGATATCTCGGGGTATCTATGAGGGATATCTCTTGGTATCTATGGCGGATGTCTCGGGGTATCTATGGGGGATATCTCGCGGTATGTACGGGGGATATCTCGGGGTATCTATGAGGGATATCTCGGGTATCTATGGGGGATATCTCGGGGTATCTATGGGGGCTATCTCGGGGTATCTATGAGGGATATCTCGGGGTATCTATGGGGGATATCTCGGGGTATCTATGGGGGATATCTCGGGGTATCTATGGGGGATATCTCGGGGTATCTATGAGGGATATCTCGGGGTATCAATGAGGGATATCTCGGGGTATCTATGGGGGATATCACGGGGTATCTATGGGGGATATCTCAGGGTATCTATGGGGGATATCTCAGGGTATCTATGAGGGACATCTCGGGGTATCTATGGGGGATATCTCGACGTATCTATGGGGGATATCTCAGGGTATCTATGGGGGATATCTCGGGGTAACTATGGGGGATATCTCGGGGTATCTATAAGGGATATCTCGGGATATCTATGGGGGATATCTCGGAGTATCTATGAGGGATAGCTCAGGGTATCCATGAGGGATATCTCGGTGTATCTGTGGAGGATATCTCGAGGTATCTATGAGGGATATCTCCGGGTATCAATGACGGATATCTCGGGGTATCTATGGGGGATATCTCAGGGTATCTATGGGAGATATCTCGGGGTATCTATGGGGGATATCTCGGGGTATCTATAAGGGATATCTCGGGGTATCTATGGGGGATATCTCGGGGTATCTATGAGGGATATCTCGGGGTATCCATGACGGATACCTCGGGGTATCTATGGAGGATATCTCGGGGTAACTATGAGGGATATATCGGGTTATCAATGAGGGATATCTCGGGGTATCTATGGGGGATATCTCGGGGTATCTATGAGCGATATCTCGGGGTATCTATGGGGGATATCTCGGGGTATCTATGGGGGATATCTCGGGGTATCTATGGGGGATATCTCGGGGTATCTATGCGGGATATCTCGGGGTATCTATGGGGGATGTCTCGGGGTATCTATAGGGGATATCTCGCGGTATCTACGGAGGATATCTCGGGGTATCTATGAGGGATATCTCGGGTATCTATGGGGGATATCTCGGGGTATCTATGAGGGATATCTCAGGGTATCTATGAGGGATATCTCGGGGTATCTATAGGGGACATCTCGGGGTATCTATGGGGGATATCTCGGGGTATCTATGGGGGATATCTCAGGGTATCTATGAGGTATATCTCGGGGTATCTATGGGGGATATCTCGGCGTATCTATGGGGGATATCTCAGGGTATCTATGGGGGATATCTCGGGGTATCTATGGGTGATATCTCGGGGTATCTATAAGGGATATCTCGGGGTATCTATGGGGGATATCTCGGGGTATCTATGAGGGATATCTCGGGGTATCCATGAGGGATATCTCGGGGTATCTATAGGGGATATCTCGGGGTATCTATGGGGGATATCTCGGGGTATCGATGAGGGATATCTCAGGGTATCTATGAGGGATATCTCGGGGTATCTATGGGGGATATCTCTGGGTATCTATGGGGGATATCTCGGGGTATCTATGAGCGATATCTCGGGGTATCTATGAAGGATATCTCGGGGTATCTATGAGGGATATCTCAGGGTATCTATGAGGGATATCTCGGGGTATCTATGGGGGATATCTCGGGGTATCTATGAGCGATATCTCGGGGTATCTATGAGGGATATCTCGGGGTATCTATGGGGGATATCTCGGGGTATCTATGAGCGATATCTCGGGGTATCGATGAGGGATACCTCCGGGTATCTATGGGGGAAATCTCGGGGTATCTATGGGGGATATCTCGGGGTATCTATGAGGGATATCTCCGGCTATCTATGGGGGATATCTCGGGGTATCTATGGCGGATGTCTCGGGGTATCTATGGGGGATATCTCGCGGTATGTACGGGGGATATCTCGGGGTATCTATGAGGGATATCTCGGGTATCTATGGGGGATATCTCGGGGTATCTATGGGGGCTATCTCGGGGTATCTATGAGGGATATCTCAGGGTATCTATGAGGGATATCTCTGGATATCTATAGAGGATATCTCGGGGTATCTATGAGCGATATCTCGGGGTATCTATGAGGGATATCTCGGGGTATCTATGAGGGATATCTCGGGGTATCTATGAGGGATATCTCAGGGTATCTATGAGGGATATCTCGAGGTATCTATGGTGGATATCTCGGGGTATCTATGGGGGATATCTCAGGGTATCTATGGGGGATATCTCGGGGTATCTATGGGGGATATCTCGGGGTATCTATGAGGGATATCTCAGGGTACCTATGAGGGATATCTCTGGGTATCTATGGGGGATATCTCTGGGTATCTATGAGCGATATCTCGGGGTATCTATGAGGGATATCTCGGGGTATCTATGGGGGATATCTCGGGGTATCTATGAGGGATATCTCGGGGTATCTATGAGGGATATCTCGGGGTATCTATGAGGGATATCTCTTGGTATCTATGGCGGATGTCTCGGGGTATCTATGGGGGATATCTCGCGGTATGTACGGGGGATATCTCGGGGTATCTATGAGGGATATCTCGGGTATCTATGGGGGATATCTCGGGGTATCTATGGGGGCTATCTCGGGGTATCTATGAGGGATATCTCGGGGTATCTATGGGGGATATCTCGGGGTATCTATGGGGGATATCTCGGGGTATCTATGGGGGATATCTCGGGGTATCTATGAGGGATATCTCGGGGTATCAATGAGGGATATCTCGGGGTATCTATGGGGGATATCACGGGGTATCTATGGGGGATATCTCAGGGTATCTATGGGGGATATCTCAGGGTATCTATGAGGGACATCTCGGGGTATCTATGGGGGATATCTCGACGTATCTATGGGGGATATCTCAGGGTATCTATGGGGGATATCTCGGGGTAACTATGGGGGATATCTCGGGGTATCTATAAGGGATATCTCGGGATATCTATGGGGGATATCTCGGAGTATCTATGAGGGATAGCTCAGGGTATCCATGAGGGATATCTCGGTGTATCTGTGGAGGATATCTCGAGGTATCTATGAGGGATATCTCCGGGTATCAATGACGGATATCTCGGGGTATCTATGGGGGATATCTCAGGGTATCTATGGGAGATATCTCGGGGTATCTATGGGGGATATCTCGGGGTATCTATAAGGGATATCTCGGGGTATCTATGGGGGATATCTCGGGGTATCTATGAGGGATATCTCGGGGTATCCATGACGGATACCTCGGGGTATCTATGGAGGATATCTCGGGGTAACTATGAGGGATATATCGGGTTATCAATGAGGGATATCTCGGGGTATCTATGGGGGATATCTCGGGGTATCTATGAGCGATATCTCGGGGTATCTATGGGGGATATCTCGGGGTATCTATGGGGGATATCTCGGGGTATCTATGGGGGATATCTCGGGGTATCTATGCGGGATATCTCGGGGTATCTATGGGGGATGTCTCGGGGTATCTATAGGGGATATCTCGCGGTATCTACGGAGGATATCTCGGGGTATCTATGAGGGATATCTCGGGTATCTATGGGGGATATCTCGGGGTATCTATGAGGGATATCTCAGGGTATCTATGAGGGATATCTCGGGGTATCTATAGGGGACATCTCGGGGTATCTATGGGGGATATCTCGGGGTATCTATGGGGGATATCTCAGGGTATCTATGAGGTATATCTCGGGGTATCTATGGGGGATATCTCGGCGTATCTATGGGGGATATCTCAGGGTATCTATGGGGGATATCTCGGGGTATCTATGGGTGATATCTCGGGGTATCTATAAGGGATATCTCGGGGTATCTATGGGGGATATCTCGGGGTATCTATGAGGGATATCTCGGGGTATCCATGAGGGATATCTCGGGGTATCTATAGGGGATATCTCGGGGTATCTATGGGGGATATCTCGGGGTATCGATGAGGGATATCTCAGGGTATCTATGAGGGATATCTCGGGGTATCTATGGGGGATATCTCTGGGTATCTATGGGGGATATCTCGGGGTATCTATGAGCGATATCTCGGGGTATCTATGAAGGATATCTCGGGGTATCTATGAGGGATATCTCAGGGTATCTATGAGGGATATCTCGGGGTATCTATGGGGGATATCTCGGGGTATCTATGAGCGATATCTCGGGGTATCTATGAGGGATATCTCGGGGTATCTATGGGGGATATCTCGGGGTATCTATGAGCGATATCTCGGGGTATCGATGAGGGATATCTCGGGGTATCTATGGGGGAATATCTCGGGGTATCTATGGGGGATATCTCGGGGTATCTATGGGGGATATCTCGGGGTATCTATGGGGGATATCTCGGGGTATCTATGGGGGATATCTCGGGGTATCTATGAGGGATACCTCCGGGTATCTATGGGGGAAATCTCGGGGTATCTATGGGGGATATCTCGGGGTATCTATGAGGGATATCTCCGGCTATCTATGGGGGATATCTCGGGGTATCTATGGCGGATGTCTCGGGGTATCTATGGGGGATATCTCGCGGTATGTACGGGGTATATCTCGGGGTATCTATGAGGGATATCTCGGGTATCTATGGGGGATATCTCGGGGTATCTATGGGGGCTATCTCGGGGTATCTATGAGGGATATCTCAGGGTATCTATGAGGGATATCTCTGGATATCTATAGAGGATATCTCGGGGTATCTATGAGCGATATCTCGGGGTATCTATGAGGGATATCTCGGGGTATCTATGGGGGATATTTCGGGGTATCAATGAGCGATATCTCGGGGTATTCTTGAGGGATATCTCGGGGAATCTATGGGGGATATCTCGGGGTATCTATGGGGGATATCTCGGGGTATCTTTGGGGGATATCTCGGGCTATCAATGAGGGATATCTCGGGGTATCTTTGGGGGATATCTCGGGCTATCAATGAGGGATATCTCGGGGTATCTATGGGGGATATCACGGGGTATCTATGGGGGATATCCCAGGTTATCTACGGGGGATATCTCGGGGTATCTATGGGGGATATCTCGGGGTATCTATGGGGGATATCTCGGGGTATCTATGGGGGATATCTCGGGGTATCTTTGGGGGATATCTCGGGCTATCAATGAGGGATATCTCGGGGTATCTATGGGGGATATCACGGGGTATCTATGGGGGATATCCCAGGATATATACGGGGGATATCTCGGGGTATCTATGGGGGATATCTCGGGGTATCTATGGGGGATATCTCGGGGTATCTATGGGGGGTATCTCAGGGTATCTATGGGGGATATCTCGGGGTATCTATGAGGGATACCTCGGGGTATCTATGGGGGATATCTCAGGGTATCTATGAGCGATATCTCGGGGTATCTATGGGGGATATCTCGGGGTATCTATGAGGGATATCTCAGGGTATCTATGCGGGATATCTCGGGGTATCTATGGGGGATATCTCGGGGTATCTATGAGGGATATCTCGGGGAATCAATGAGGGATATCTCGGGGTAACTATGGGGGATATCGCGGGGTATTTATGGGGGATATCTCAGGGTATCTATGACAGATATCTCGGGGTATCTATGGGAGATATCACGGGGTATCTATGGGGGATATCTCAGGGTATCAATGGGGGATATCTCAGGGTATCTATGCGGGATATCTCGGGGTAACTATGGTGGATATCTCGGGGTATCTATGAGGGATATCTCGGGGTATCTATGGGGGATATCTCGGAGTATCTATGAGGGATATCTCGGGGTATCTATGGGGGATATCTCGGGGTATCTATGAGCGATATCTCGGGGTTTCTATGAGGGATATCTCGGGGTATCTATGGGGGATATTTCGGGGTATCAATGAGCGATATCTCGGGGTATTCTTGAGGGATATCTCGGGGAATCTATGGGGGATATCTCGAGGTATCTATGGGGGATATCTCGGGGTATCTTTGGGGGATATCTCGGGCTATCAATGAGGGATATCTCGGGGTATCTATGGGGGATATCACGGGGTATCTATGGGGGATATCCCAGGTTATCTACGGGGGATATCTCGGGGTATCTATGGGGGATATCTCGGGGTATCTATGGGGGATATCTCGGGGTATCTATGGGGGGTATCTCAGGGTATCTATGGGGGATATCTCAGGGTATCTATGGGGGATATCTCGGGGTATCAATGGGGGATATCTCGGCGTATCTATGAGCGATATCTCGGGGTACCTATGAGGGATATCTCGGGGTATCTATGGGAGATATCACGGGGTATCTATGGGGGATATCTCAGGGTATCTATGGGGGATATCTCGGGGTATCTATGGGGGATATCTCGGGGTATCTATGAGGGATATCTCGGGGTATCTATGGGGGATATCTCGGGGTATCTATGAGGGATATCTCGGGGTATCTATGGGGGATATCTCGGGGTATCTATGAGCGATATCTCGGGGTATCTATGAGGGATATCTCGGGGTATCTATGGGGGATATCTCGGGGTATCTATGAGCGATATCTCGGGGTATCGATGAGGGATATCTCGGGGTATCTATGGGGGAATATCTCGGGGTATCTATGGGGGATATCTCGGGGTATCTATGGGGGATATCTCGGGGTATCTATGGGGGATATCTCGGGGTATCTATGGGGGATATCTCGGGGTATCTATGAGGGATACCTCCGGGTATCTATGGGGGAAATCTCGGGGTATCTATGGGGGATATCTCGGGGTATCTATGAGGGATATCTCCGGCTATCTATGGGGGATATCTCGGGGTATCTATGGCGGATGTCTCGGGGTATCTATGGGGGATATCTCGCGGTATGTACGGGGGATATCTCGGGGTATCTATGAGGGATATCTCGGGTATCTATGGGGGATATCTCGGGGTATCTATGGGGGCTATCTCGGGGTATCTATGAGGGATATCTCAGGGTATCTATGAGGGATATCTCTGGATATCTATAGAGGATATCTCGGGGTATCTATGAGCGATATCTCGGGGTATCTATGAGGGATATCTCGGGGTATCTATGAGGGATATCTCGGGGTATCTATGAGGGATATCTCAGGGTATCTATGAGGGATATCTCGAGGTATCTATGGTGGATATCTCGGGGTATCTATGGGGGATATCTCAGGGTATCTATGGGGGATATCTCGGGGTATCTATGGGGGATATCTCGGGGTATCTATGAGGGATATCTCAGGGTACCTATGAGGGATATCTCTGGGTATCTATGGGGGATATCTCTGGGTATCTATGAGCGATATCTCGGGGTATCTATGAGGGATATCTCGGGGTATCTATGGGGGATATCTCGGGGTATCTATGAGGGATATCTCGGGGTATCTATGAGGGATATCTCGGGGTATCTATGAGGGATATCTCTTGGTATCTATGGCGGATGTCTCGGGGTATCTATGGGGGATATCTCGCGGTATGTACGGGGGATATCTCGGGGTATCTATGAGGGATATCTCGGGTATCTATGGGGGATATCTCGGGGTATCTATGGGGGCTATCTCGGGGTATCTATGAGGGATATCTCGGGGTATCTATGGGGGATATCTCGGGGTATCTATGGGGGATATCTCGGGGTATCTATGGGGGATATCTCGGGGTATCTATGAGGGATATCTCGGGGTATCAATGAGGGATATCTCGGGGTATCTATGGGGGATATCACGGGGTATCTATGGGGGATATCTCAGGGTATCTATGGGGGATATCTCAGGGTATCTATGAGGGACATCTCGGGGTATCTATGGGGGATATCTCGACGTATCTATGGGGGATATCTCAGGGTATCTATGGGGGATATCTCGGGGTAACTATGGGGGATATCTCGGGGTATCTATAAGGGATATCTCGGGATATCTATGGGGGATATCTCGGAGTATCTATGAGGGATAGCTCAGGGTATCCATGAGGGATATCTCGGTGTATCTGTGGAGGATATCTCGAGGTATCTATGAGGGATATCTCCGGGTATCAATGACGGATATCTCGGGGTATCTATGGGGGATATCTCAGGGTATCTATGGGAGATATCTCGGGGTATCTATGGGGGATATCTCGGGGTATCTATAAGGGATATCTCGGGGTATCTATGGGGGATATCTCGGGGTATCTATGAGGGATATCTCGGGGTATCCATGACGGATACCTCGGGGTATCTATGGAGGATATCTCGGGGTAACTATGAGGGATATATCGGGTTATCAATGAGGGATATCTCGGGGTATCTATGGGGGATATCTCGGGGTATCTATGAGCGATATCTCGGGGTATCTATGGGGGATATCTCGGGGTATCTATGGGGGATATCTCGGGGTATCTATGGGGGATATCTCGGGGTATCTATGCGGGATATCTCGGGGTATCTATGGGGGATGTCTCGGGGTATCTATAGGGGATATCTCGCGGTATCTACGGAGGATATCTCGGGGTATCTATGAGGGATATCTCGGGTATCTATGGGGGATATCTCGGGGTATCTATGAGGGATATCTCAGGGTATCTATGAGGGATATCTCGGGGTATCTATAGGGGACATCTCGGGGTATCTATGGGGGATATCTCGGGGTATCTATGGGGGATATCTCAGGATATCTATGAGGGATATCTCGGGGTATCTATGGGGGATATCTCGGGGTATCTATGGGGGATATCTCGGGGTATCTATGGGGGATATCTCGGGGTATCTATGAGGGATATCTCGGGGTATCAATGAGGGATATCTCGGGGTATCTATGGGGGATATCACGGGGTATCTATGGGGGATATCTCAGGGTATCTATGGGGGATATCTCAGGGTATCTATGAGGGACATCTCGGGGTATCTATGGGGGATATCTCGACGTATCTATGGGGGATATCTCAGGGTATCTATGGGGGATATCTCGGGGTAACTATGGGGGATATCTCGGGGTATCTATAAGGGATATCTCGGGATATCTATGGGGGATATCTCGGAGTATCTATGAGGGATAGCTCAGGGTATCCATGAGGGATATCTCGGTGTATCTGTGGAGGATATCTCGAGGTATCTATGAGGGATATCTCCGGGTATCAATGACGGATATATCGGGGTATCTATGGGGGATATCTCAGGGTATCTATGGGAGATATCTCGGGGTATCTATGGGGGATATCTCGGGGTATCTATAAGGGATATCTCGGGGTATCTATGGGGGATATCTCGGGGTATCTATGAGGGATATCTCGGGGTATCCATGACGGATACCTCGGGGTATCTATGGAGGATATCTCGGGGTAACTATGAGGGATATATCGGGTTATCAATGAGGGATATCTCGGGGTATCTATGGGGGATATCTCGGGGTATCTATGAGCGATATCTCGGGGTATCTATGGGGGATATCTCGGGGTATCTATGGGGGATATCTCGGGGTATCTATGGGGGATATCTCGGGGTATCTATGCGGGATATCTCGGGGTATCTATGGGGGATGTCTCGGGGTATCTATAGGGGATATCTCGCGGTATCTACGGAGGATATCTCGGGGTATCTATGAGGGATATCTCGGGTATCTATGGGGGATATCTCGGGGTATCTATGAGGGATATCTCAGGGTATCTATGAGGGATATCTCGGGGTATCTATAGGGGACATCTCGGGGTATCTATGGGGGATATCTCGGGGTATCTATGGGGGATATCTCAGGATATCTATGAGGTATATCTCGGGGTATCTATGGGGGATATCTCGGCGTATCTATGGGGGATATCTCAGGGTATCTATGGGGGATATCTCGGGGTATCTATGGGTGATATCTCGGGGTATCTATAAGGGATATCTCGGGGTATCTATGGGGGATATCTCGGGGTATCTATGAGGGATATCTCGGGGTATCCATGAGGGATATCTCGGGGTATCTATAGGGGATATCTCGGGGTATCTATGGGGGATATCTCGGGGTATCGATGAAGGATATCTCAGGGTATCTATGAGGGATATCTCGGGGTATCTATGGGGGATATCTCTGGGTATCTATGGGGGATATCTCGGGGTATCTATGAGCGATATCTCGGGGTATCTATGAAGGATATCTCGGGGTATCTATGAGGGATATCTCAGGGTATCTATGAGGGATATCTCGGGGTATCTATGGGGGATATCTCGGGGTATCTATGAGCGATATCTCGGGGTATCTATGAGGGATATCTCGGGGTATCTATGGGGGATATCTCGGGGTATCTATGAGCGATATCTCGGGGTATCGATGAGGGATATCTCGGGGTATCTATGGGGGAATATCTCGGGGTATCTATGGGGGATATCTCGGGGTATCTATGGGGGATATCTCGGGGTATCTATGGGGGATATCTCGGGGTATCTATGGGGGATATCTCGGGGTATCTATGAGGGATACCTCCGGGTATCTATGGGGGAAATCTCGGGGTATCTATGGGGGATATCTCGGGGTATCTATGAGGGATATCTCCGGCTATCTATGGGGGATATCTCGGGGTATCTATGGCGGATGTCTCGGGGTATCTATGGGGGATATCTCGCGGTATGTACGGGGTATATCTCGGGGTATCTATGAGGGATATCTCGGGTATCTATGGGGGATATCTCGGGGTATCTATGGGGGCTATCTCGGGGTATCTATGAGGGATATCTCAGGGTATCTATGAGGGATATCTCTGGATATCTATAGAGGATATCTCGGGGTATCTATGAGCGATATCTCGGGGTATCTATGAGGGATATCTCGGGGTATCTATGAGGGATATCTCGGGGTATCTATGAGGGATATCTCAGGGTATCTATGAGGGATATCTCGAGGTATCTATGGTGGATATCTCGGGGTATCTATGGGGGATATCTCAGGGTATCTATGGGGGATATCTCGGGGTATCTATGGGGGATATCTCGGGGTATCTATGAGGGATATCTCAGGGTACCTATGAGGGATATCTCTGGGTATCTATGGGGGATATCTCTGGGTATCTATGAGCGATATCTCGGGGTATCTATGAGGGATATCTCGGGGTATCTATGGGGGATATCTCGGGGTATCTATGAGGGATATCTCGGGGTATCTATGAGGGATATCTCGGGGTATCTATGAGGGATATCTCTTGGTATCTATGGCGGATGTCTCGGGGTATCTATGGGGGATATCTCGCGGTATGTACGGGGGATATCTCGGGGTATCTATGAGGGATATCTCGGGTATCTATGGGGGATATTTCGGGGTATCTATGGGGGCTATCTCGGGGTATCTATGAGGGATATCTCGGGGTATCTATGGGGGATATCTCGGGGTATCTATGGGGGATATCTCCGGGTATCTATGGGGGATATCTCGGGGTATCTATGAGGGATATCTCGGGGTATCAATGAGGGATATCTCGGGGTATCTATGGGGGATATCACGGGGTATCTATGGGGGATATCTCAGGGTATCTATGGGGGATATCTCAGGGTATCTATGAGGGACATCTCGGGGTATCTATGGGGGATATCTCGACGTATCTATGGGGGATATCTCAGGGTATCTATGGGGGATATCTCGGGGTAACTATGGGGGATATCAAGGGGTATCTATAAGGGATATCTCGGGGTATCTATGGGGGATATCTCGGAGTATCTATGAGGGATATCTCAGGGTATCCATGAGGGATATCTCGGTGTATCTGTGGAGGATATCTCGAGGTATCTATGAGGGATATCTCCGGGTATCAATGACGGATATCTCGGGGTATCTATGGGGGATATCTCAGGGTATCTATGGGAGATATCTCGGGGTATCTATGGGGGATATCTCGGGGTATCTATAAGGGATATCTCGGGGTATCTATGGGGGATATCTCGGGGTATCTATGAGGGATATCTCGGGGTATCCATGACGGATACCTCGGGGTATCTATGGAGGATATCTCGGGGTAACTATGCGGGATATCTCGGGGTATCTATGGGGGATGTCTCGGGGTATCTATGGAGGATATCTCGGGTTATCAATGAGGGATATCTCGGGGTATCTATGGGGGATATCTCGGGGTATCTATGAGCGATATCTCGGGGTATCTATGGGGGATATCTCGGGGTATCTATGGGGGATATCTCGGGGTATCTATGGGGGATATCTCGGGGTATCTATGCGGGATATCTCGGGGTATCTATGGGGGATGTCTCGGGGTATCTATAGGGGATATCTCGCGGTATCTACGGAGGATATCTCGGGGTATCTATGAGGGATATCTCGGGTATCTATGGGGGATATCTCGGGGTATCTATGAGGGATATCTCAGGGTATCTATGAGGGATATCTCGGGGTATCTATAGGGGACATCTCGGGGTATCTATGGGGGATATCTCGGGGTATCTATGGGGGATATCTCAGGGTATCTATGAGGGATATCTCGGGGTATCTATGGGGGATATCTCGGCGTATCTATGGGGGATATCTCAGGGTATCTATGGGGGATATCTCGGGGTATCTATGGGTGATATCTCGGGGTATCTATAAGGGATATCTCGGGGTAGCTATGGGGGATATCTCGGGGTATCTATGAGGGATATCTCGGGGTATCCATGAGGGATATCTCGGGGTATCTATAGGGGATATCTCGGGGTATCTATGGGGGATATCTCGGGGTATCGATGAGGGATATCTCAGGGTATCTATGAGGGATATCTCGGGGTATCTATGGGGGATATCTCTGGGTATCTATGGGGGATATCTCGGGGTATCTATGAGCGATATCTCGGGGTATCTATGAAGGATATCTCGGGGTATCTATGAGGGATATCTCAGGGTATCTATGAGGGATATCTCGGGGTATCTATGGGGGATATCTCGCGGTATCTATGAGGGATATCTCGGGGTATCTATGGGGGATATCTCGGCGTATCTATGGGGGATATCTCAGGGTATCTATGGGGGATATCGCGGGGTATCTATGGGGGATATCTCGGGGTATCTATGAGGGATATCTCGGGGTATCTATGGGGGATATCACGGGGTATTTATGGGGGATATCCCAGGGTATCTACGGGGGATATCTCGGGGTATCTATGGGGGATATCTCGGGGTATCTATGGGGGATATCTCGGGGTATCTATGGGGGGTATCTCAGGGTATCTATGGGGGATATCTCGGGATATCTATGAGGGAAACCTCGGGGTATCTATGGGGGATATCTCAGGGTATCTATGAGCGATATCTCGGGGTATCTATGGGGGATATCTCGGGGTATCTATGAGGGATATCTCGCGGTATCTATGAGCGATATCTCGGGGTATCGATGAGGGATATCTCAGGGTATCTATGCGGGATATCTCGGGGTATGTATGGGGGATATCTCGGGGTATCTATGAGGGATATCTCGGGGTATCAATGAGGGATATCTCGGGGTAACTATGGGGGATATCTCGGGGTATCTATGAGCGATAACTCGGGGTCTCCATGAGGGATATCTCGGGGTATCTATGGGGGATATCTCGGGGTATCTATGGGGGATATCTCGGGGTATCTATGGGGGATATCTCGGGGTATCTATGAGGGATATCTCGGGGTATCAATGAGGGATATCTCGGGGTATCTATGGGGGATATCACGGGGTATCTATGGGGGATATCTCAGGGCATCTATGGGGGATATCTCAGGGTATCTATGAGGGATATCTCGGGGTATCTATGGGGGATATCTCGACGTATCTATGGGGGATATCTCAGGGTATCTATGGGGGATATCTCGGGGTAACTATGGGGGATATCAAGGGGTATCTATAAGGGATATCTCGGGGTATCTATGGGGGATATCTCGGGGTATCTATGAGGGATATCTCAGGGTATCCATGAGGGATATCTCGGTGTATCTGTGGAGGATATCTCGAGGTATCTATGAGGGATATCTCCGGGTATCAATGACGGATATCTCGGGGTATATATGGGGGATATCTCAGGGTATCTACGGGAGATATCTCGGGGTATCTATGGGGGATATCCCAGGGTATCTACGGGGGATATCTCGGGGTATCTATGAGGGATATCTCGGGGTATCCATGAGGGATATCTCGGGGTATCTATAGGGGATATCTCGGGGTATCTATGGGGGATATCTCGGGGTATCGATGGGGGATATCTCAGGGTATCTATGAGGGATATCTCGGGGTATCTATGGGGGATATCTCTGGGTATCTATGGGGGATATCTCGGGGTATCTATGAGCGATATCTCGGGGTATCTATGAAGGATATCTCGGGGTATCTATGAGGGATATCTCGGGGTATCTATGGGGGATATCTCGGGGTATCTATGGGGGATATCTCGGGGTATATATGAGCGATATCTCGGGGTATCTATGAGGGATATCTCGGGGTATCTATGGGGGATATCTCGGGGTATCTATGAGCGATAACTCGGGGTCTCCATGAGGGATATCTCGGGGTATCTATGGGGGATATCTCGGGGTATCTATGGGGGATATCTCGGGGTATCTATGGGGGATATCTTGGGGTATCTATGAGGGATATCTCGGGGTATCAATGAGGGATATCTCGGGGTATCTATGGGGGATATCACGGGGTATCTATCGGGGATATCTCAGGGTATCTATGGGGGATATCTCAGGGTATCTATGAGGGATATCTCGGGGTATCTATGGGGGATATCTCGACGTATCTATGGGGGATATCTCAGGGTATCTATGGGGGATATCTCGGGGTAACTATGGGGGATATCTCGGGGTATCTATAAGGGATATCTCGGGGTATCTATGGGGGATATCTCGGGGTATCTATGAGGGATATCTCAGGGTATCCATGAGGGATATCTCGGTGTATCTGTGGAGGATATCTCGAGGTATCTATGAGGGATATCTCCGGGTATCAATGACGGATATCTCGGGGTATCTATGGGGGATATCTCAGGGTATCTATGGGAGATATCTCGGGGTATCTATGGGGGATATCTCGGGGTATCTATAAGGGATATCTCGGGGTATCAATGGGGGATATCTCGGGGTATCTATGAGGGATATCTCGGGGTATCCATGACGGATATCTCGGGGTATCTATGGAGGATATCTCGGGGTAACTATGAGGGATATCTCGGGTTATCAATGAGGGATATCTCGGGGTATCTATGGGGGATATCTCGGGGTACCTATGAGCGATATCTCGGGGTATCTATGGGGGAATATCTCGGGGTATCTATGGGGGATATCTCGGGGTATCTATGGGGGATATCTCGGGGTATCTATGCGGGATATCTCGGGGTATCTATGGGGGATATCTCGGGATATCTATAGGGGATATCTCGCGGTATCTACGGAGGATATCTCGGGGTATCTATGAGGGATATCTCGGGTATCTATGGGGGATATCTCGGGGTATCTATGAGGGATATCACAGGGTATCTATGAGGGATATCTCGGGATATCTTTCGGGGACATCTCGGGGTATCTATGGGGGATATCTCGGGGTATCTATGGGGGATATCTCAGGGTATCTATGAGGGATATCTCGGGGTATCTATGGGGGATATCTCGGGGTATCTATGGGGGATATCTCGGGGTATCGATGGGGGATATCTCAGGGTATCTATGAGGGATATCTCGGGGTATCTATGGGGGATATCTCTGGGTATCTATGGGGGATATCTCGGGGTATCTATGAGCGATATCTCGGGGTATCTATGAAGGATATCTCGGGGTATCTATGAGGGATATCTCAGGGTATCTATGAGGGATATCTCGGGGTATCTATGGGGGATATCTCGCGGTATCTATGAGTGATATCTCGGGGTATCTATGGGGGATATCTCGGCGTATCTATGGGGGATATCTCAGGGTATCTATGGGGGATATCTCGGGGTATCTATGGGGGATATCTCGGGGTATCTATGAGGGATATCTCGGGGTATCTATGGGGGATATCACGGGGTATCTATGGGGGATATCCCAGGGTATCTACGGGGGATATCTCGGGGTATCTATGGGGGATATCTCGGGGTATCTATGGGGGATATCTCGGGGTATCTATGGGGGGTATCTCAGGGTATCTATGGGGGATATCTCGGGATATCTATGAGGGATACCTCGGGGTATCTATGGGGGATATCTCGGGGTATCTATGAGGGATATCTCGCGGTATCTATGTGCGATATCTCGGGGTATCGATGAGGGATATCTCAGGGTATCTATGCGGGATATCTCGGGGTATCTATGGGGGATATCTCGGGGTATCTATGAGGGATATCTCGGGGTATCTATGGGGGATATCTCGGGGTATCTATGAGGGATATCTCGCGGTATCTATGAGCGATATCTCGGGGTATCGATGAGGGATATCTCAGGGTATCTATGCGGGATATCTCGGGGTATCTATAGGGGATATCTCGCGGTATCTACGGAGGATATCTCGGGGTATCTATGAGGGATATCTCGGGTATCTATGGGGGATATCTCGGGGTATCTATGAGGGATATCTCAGGGTATCTATGAGGGATATCTCGGGGTATCTATAGGGGACATCTCGGGGTATCTATGGGGGATATCTCGGGGTATCTATGGGGGATATCTCAGGGTATCTATGAGGGATATCTCGGGGTATCTATGGGGGATATCTCGGGGTATCTATGGGGGATATCTCGGGGTATCGATGGGGGATATCTCAGGGTATCTATGAGGGATATCTCGGGGTATCTATGGGGGATATCTCTGGGTATCTATGGGGGATATCTCGGGGTATCTATGAGCGATATCTCGGGGTATCTATGAAGGATATCTCGGGGTATCTATGAGGGATATCTCAGGGTATCTATGAGGGATATCTCGGGGTATCTATGGGGGATATCTCGCGGTATCTATGAGGGATATCTCGGGGTATCTATGGGGGATATCTCGGCGTATCTATGGGGGATATCTCAGGGTATCTATGGGGGATATCTCGGGGTATCTATGGGGGATATCTCGGGGTATCTATGAGGGATATCTCGGGGTATCTACGGGGGATATCTCGGGGTATCTATGGGGGATATCTCGGGGTATCTATGGGGGATATCTCGGGGTATCTATGGGGGGTATCTCAGGGTATCTATGGGGGATATCTCGGGATATCTATGAGGGATTCCTCGGGGTATCTATGGGGGATATCTCGGGGTATCTATGAGGGATATCTCGCGGTATCTATGTGCGATATCTCGGGGTATCGATGAGGGATATCTCAGGGTATCTATGCGGGATATCTCGGGGTATCTATGGGGGATATCTCGGGGTATCTATGAGGGATATCTCGGGGTATCAATGAGGGATATCTCGGGGTAACTATGGGGGATATCTCGGGGTATCTATGGGGGATATCTCGGGGTATTTATGGGGGATATCTCAGGGTATCTATGACACATATCTCGGGGTATCTATGGGAGATATCACGGGGTATCTATGGGGGATATCTCGGGGTATCTATGGGGGATATCTCGGGGTATCTATGGGGGATATCTCGGGGTATCTATGGGGGATATCTCGGGGTAACTATGAGTGATATCTCAGGGTATCAATGAGGGATATCTCGGGGTAACTATGGTGGATATCTCCGGGTATCTATGGGGGATATCTCGGGATATCTATGAGCGATATCTCGGGGTATCTATGAGGGATATCTCGGGGTATCTATGGGGGATATCTCGGGGTATCTATGAGCGATATCTCGGGGTATCGATGAGGGATATCTCGGGGTATCTATGGGGGATATCTCGGGGTATTTATGGGGGATATCTCAGGGTATCTATGAGAGATATCTCGGGGTATCTATGGGAGATATCACGGGGTATCTATGGGGGATATCTCAGGGTATCTATGGGGGATATCTCGGGGTATCTATGGGGGATATCTCGGGGTATCTATGAGGGATATCTCAGGGTATCTATGAGGGATATCTGTGGGTATCTAAGGGGGATATCTCGGGGTATCTATGAGCGATATCTCGGGCTTTCTATGAGGGATATCTCGGGGTAACTATGGGGGATATCTCGGGGTATCTATGAGGGATATCTCGGGGTATCTATGGGGGATATCTCGGGGCATCTATGAGCGATATCTCGGGGTTTCTATGAGGGATATCTCGGGGTATCTATGGGGGATATCTCGGGGTATCAATGAGCGATATCTCGGGGTATTCATGAGGGATATCTCGGGGTATCTATGGGGGATATCTCGGGGTATCTATGGGGGATATCTCGGGATATCTTTGGGAGATATCTCGGGCTATCAATGAGGGATATCTCGGGGTATCTATGGGGGATATCACGGGGTATCTATGGGGGGTATCCCCCGTTATCTACGGGGGATATCTCGGGGTATCTATGGGGGATATCTCGGGGTATCTATGGGGGATATCTCGGGGTATCTATGGGGGGTATCTCAGGGAATCTATGGGGGGTATCTCAGGGTATCTATGGGGGATATCTCGGGGTATCTATGGGGGATATCTCCGGGTATCTATGAGCGATATCTCGGGGTATCTATGAGGGATATCTCGGGGTATCTATGGGAGATATCACGGGGTATCTATGGGGGATATCTCAGGGTATCTATGGGGGATATCTCGGGGTATCTATGGGGGATATCTCGGGGTAACTATGAGGGATATCTCGGGGTATCTATGGGGGATATCTCGGGGTATCTATGAGGGATATCTCGGGGTAGCTATGGGGATATCTCGGGGTATCTATGAGCGATATCTCGGGGTATCTATGAGGGATATCTCGGGGTATCTATGGGGGATATCTCGGGGTATCCATGAGCGATATCTCGGGGTATCGATGAAGGATATCTCGGGGTATCTATGGGGGAATATCTCGGGGTATCTATGGGGGATATCTCGGGGTATCTATGGGGGATATCTCGGGGTATCGATGGGGGATATCTCAGGGTATCTATGAGGGATATCTCGGGGTATCTATGGGGGATATCTCTGGGTATCTATGGGGGATATCTCGGGGTATCTATGAGCGATATCTCGGGGTATCTATGAAGGATATCTCGGGGTATCTATGAGGGATATCTCGGGGTATCTATGGGGGATATCTCGGGGTATCTATGAGGGATATCTCGGTGTATCTATGGGGGATATCTCGGGGTATATATGAGCGATATCTCGGGGTATCTATGAGGGATATCTCGGGGTATCTATGGGGGATATCTCGGGGTATCTGTGAGCGATAACTCGGGGTCTCCATGAGGGATATCTCGGGGTATCTATGGGGTATATCTCGGGGTATCTATGGGGGATATCTCGGGGTATCTATGGGGGATATCTCGGGGTATCTATGAGGGATATCTCGGGGTATCAATGAGGGATATCTCGGGGTATCTATGGGGGATATCACGGGGTATCTATCGGGGATATCTCAGGGTATCTATGGGGGATATCTCGGGGTATCAATGAGCGATATCTCGGGGTATTCATGAGGGATATCTCGGGGTATCTATGGGGGATATCTCGGGGTATCTATGGGGGATATTTCGGGATATCTTTGGGAGATATCTCGGGCTATCAATGAGGGATATCTCGGGGTATCTATGGGGGATATCTCGGGATATCTTTGGGAGATATCTCGGGCTATCAATGAGGGATATCTCGGGGTATCTATGGGGGATATCTCGGGGTATCTATGGGGGATATCTCGGGATATCTTTGGGAGATATCTCGGGCTATCAATGAGGGATATCTCTGGGTATCTATGGGGGATATCTCGGGGTATCTATGGGGGATATCTCGGGGTATCTATGGGGGGTATCTCAGGGAATCTATGGGAGGTATCTCAGGGTATCTATGGGGGATATCTCGGGGTATCTATGGGGGATATCTCCGGGTATCTATGAGCGATATCTCGGGGTATCTATGAGGGATATCTCGGGGTATCTATGGGAGATATCACGGGGTATCTATGGGGGATATCTCAGGGTATCTATGGGGGATATCTCGGGGTATCTATGGGGGATATCTCGGGGTAACTATGAGGGATATCTCGGGGTATCTATGGGGGATATCTCGGGGTATCTATGAGGGATATCTCGGGGTAGCTATGGGGATATCTCGGGGTATCTATGAGCGATATCTCGGGGTATCTATGAGGGATATCTCGGGGTATCTATGGGGGATATCTCGGGGTATCCATGAGCGATATCTCGGGGTATCGATGAGGGATATCTCGGGGTATCTATGGGGGAATATCTCGGGGTATCTATGGGGGATATCTCGGGGTATCTATGGGGGATATCTCGGGTTATCTATGGGGGATATCTCGGGGTATCTATGGGGGATATCTCGGGGTATCTATGAGGGATATCTCGGGGTATATATGGGGGACATCTCGGGATATCTATGGGGGATATCTCGGGGTATCTATGAGGGATATCTCGGGCTATCTATGGGAGATATCTCGGGGTATCTATGGGGGATATCTCGGGGTATCTATGGGGGATATCTCGCGGTATGTACGGGGGATATCTCGGGGTATCTATGAGGGATATCTCGGGTATCTATGGGGGATATCTCGGGGTATCTATGGTGGATATCTCGGGGTATCTATGGGGGATATCTCAGGGTATCTATGGGGGATATCTCGGGGTATCTATGGGGGATATCTCGGGGTATCTATGAGGGATATCTCAGGGTACCTATGAGGGATATCTCTGGGTAACTATGGGGGATATCTCTGGGTATCTATGAGCGATATCTCGGGGTATCTATGAGGGATATCTCGGGGTATCTATGGGGGATATCTCGGGGTATCTATGAGGGATATCTCGGGGTATCTATGGGGGATATCTCGGGGTATATATGAGCGATATCTCGGGGTATATATGAGGGATATCTCGGGGTATCTATGGGGGATATCTCGGGGTATCTATGAGCGATAACTCGGGGTCTCCATGAGGGATATCTCGGGGTATCTATGGGGGATATCTCGGGGTATCTATGGGGGATATCTCGGGGTATCTATGGGGGATATCTCGGGGTATCTATGAGGGATATCTCGGGGTATCAATGAGGGATATCTCGGGGTATCTATGGGGGATATCACGGGGTATCTATGGGGGATATCTCAGGGTATCTATGGGGGATATCTCAGGGTATATATGGGGGATATCTCGGGGTATCTATGGGGGATATCTCGGCGTATCTATGGGGGATATCTCAGGGTATCTATGGGGGATATCTCGGGGTAAGTATGGGGGATATCTCGGGGTATCTATAAGGGATATCTCGGGGTATCTATGGGGGATATCTCGGGGTATCTATGAGGGATATCTCAGAGTATCCATGAGGGATATCTCGGGGTATCTATGGAGGATATCTCGTGGTATCTATGAGCGATATCTCCGGGTATCAATGACGGATATCTCGGGGTATCTATGGGGGATATCTCAGGGTATCTATGGGGGATATCTCGGGGTATCTATGGGGGATATCTCGGGGTATCTATAAGGGATATCTCGGGGTATCTATGGGGGATACCTCGGGGTATCTATGAGGAATCTCTCGGGGTATCCATGAGGGATATCTCGGGGTATCTATGGAGGATATCTCGGGGTAACTATGAGGGATATCTCGGGTTATCAATGAGGGATATCTCGGGGTATCTATGGGGGATATCTCGGGGTAGCTATGAGCGATATCTCGGGGTATCTATGGGGAATATCTCGGGGTATCTATGGGGGATATCTCGGGGTATCTATGGGGGATATCTCGGGGTATCTATGGGGGATATCTCGGGGTATCTATGGGGGATATCGCGCGGTATCTACGGAGGATATCTCGGGTATTGATGAGGGATATCTCGGGTATCTATGGGGAATATCTCGGGGTATCTATGGGGGATATCTCGGGGTATCTATGAGGGATATCTCAGGGTATCTATGAGGGATATCTCGGGGTATCTATGGGGGATATCTCGGGGTATCTATGGGGGATATCTCGGGGTATATATGGGGTATATCTCAGGGTATCTATGAGGGATATCTCGGGGTATCTATGGGGGATATCTCGGGGTATCTATGAGGGATATCTCGGGGTATCCATGAGGGATATCTCTGGGTATCTATAGAGGATATCTCGGGGTATCTATGGGGGATATCTCGGGGTATCTATGGGGGATATCTCAGGGTATCTATGAGGGATATCTCGGGGTATCTATGGGGGATATCTCGGGGTATCTATGGGGGATATCTCAGGGTATCTATGAGGGATATCTCGGGGTATCTATGGGGGATATCACGGGTATCTATGGGGGATATCTCGGGGTATCTATGGGGGATATCTCGGGATATCTCTGAGGGATATCTCAGGGTATCTATGAGGGATATCTCTGGGTATCTATGGGGGATATCTCGGGGTATCTATGAGCAATATCTCGGGGTATCTATGAGGGATATCTCGGGGTATCTATGAGGGATATCTCAGGGCATCTATGAGGGATATCTCGGGGTATCTATGGGGGATATCTCGGGGTATCTATGGAGGATATCTCGGGGTATCTATGAGAGATATCTTGGGGTATCAATGAGGGATATCTCGGGGTATCTATGGGGGATATCTCGGCGTATCTATGGGGGATATCTCAGGGTATCTATGGGGGATATCTCGGGGTAACTATGAGGGATATCTCGGGGTATCTATAAGGGATATCTCGGGGTATCTATGGGGGATATCTCGGGGTATCTATAAGCGATATCTCAGGGTATCCATGAGGGATATCTCGGGGTATCTATGGAGGATATCTTGAGGTATCTATGAGGGATATCTCCGGGTATCAATGACGGATATCTCGGGGTATCTATGGGGGATATCTCAGGGTATCTATGGGGGATATCTCGGGGTATCTATGGGGGATATCTCGGGGTAACGAAAAGGGATATCTCGGGGTATCTATGGGGGATATCTCGGGGTATCTATGAGGGATATCTCGGGGTATCCATGAGGGATATCTCGGGGTATCTATGGAGGATATCTCGGGGTATCTATGAGGGATATCTCGGGGTATCAATGAGGGATATCTCGGGGTATCTATGGGGGATATCTCGGGGTATCTATGAGCGATATCTCGGGGTATCTATGGGGGATATCTCGGGGTATCTATGGGGGATATCTCGGGGTATCTATGGGGGATATCTCGCGGTATCTACGGAGGATATCTCGGGGTATCTATGAGGGATATCTCGGGTATCTATGGGGGATATCTCGGGGTATCTATGGGGGATATCTCGGGGTATCTATGAGGGATATCTCAGGGTATCTATGGGGGATATCTCGGGGTATCTATAGGGGATATCTCGGGGTATCTATGGGGGATATCTCGGGGTATCTATGGGGGATATCTGAGGGTATCTATGAGGGATATCTCGGGGTATCTATGGGGGATATCTCGGCGTATCTATGGGGGATATCTCAGGGTATCTATGGGGGATATCTGGGGGTATCTATGGGGGATATCTCGGGGTATCTATAAGGGATATCTCGGGGTATCTATGGGGGATATCTCGGGGTATCTATGAGGGATCTCTCGGGGTATCCATGAGGGATATCTCGGGGTATCTATAGGGGATATCTCGGGGTATCTATGGGGGATATCTCGGGGTATCTATGGGGGATATCTCGGGGTATCTATGGGGGATATCTCAGGGTATCTATGAGGGATATCTCGGGGTATCTATGGGAGATATCTCTGGGTATCTATGGGGGATATCTCGGGGTATCTATGAGCGATATCTCGGGGTATCTATGAAGGATATCTCGGGGTATCTATGAAGGATATCTCGGGGTACCTATGAGGGATATCTCTGGGTATCTATGGGGGATATCTCGGGGTATCTATGAGCGATATCTCGGGGTATCTATGAGGGATATCTCGGAGTATCTATGAGGGATATCTCAGGGTATCTATAAGGGATATCTCGGGGTATCTATGGGGGATATCTCGGGGTATCAATGAGGGATATCTCGGGGTATCTATGGGGGATATCTCGGGGTATCTATGAGCGATATCTCGGGGTATCTATGGGGGATATCTCGGGGTATCTATGGGGGATATCTCGGGGTATCTATGGGGGATATCTCGCGGTATCTACGGAGGATATCTCGGGGTATCTATGAGGGATATCTCGGGTATCTATGGGGGATATCTCGGGGTATCTATGGGGGATATCTCGGGGTATCTATGAGGGATATCTCAGGGTATCTATGGGGGATATCTCGGGGTATCTATAGGGGATATCTCGGGGTATCTATGGGGGATATCTCGGGGTATCTATGGGGGATATCTGAGGGTATCTATGAGGGATATCTCGGGGTATCTATGGGGGATATCTCGGCGTATCTATGGGGGATATCTCAGGGTATCTATGGGGGATATCTGGGGGTATCTATGGGGGATATCTCGGGGTATCTATAAGGGATATCTCGGGGTATCTATGGGGGATATCTCGGGGTATCTATGAGGGATATCTCGGGGTATCCATGAGGGATATCTCGGGGTATCTATAGGGGATATCTCGGGGTATCTATGGGGGATATCTCGGGGTATCTATGGGGGATATCTCGGGGTATCTATGGGGGATATCTCAGGGTATCTATGAGGGATATCTCGGGGTATCTATGGGAGATATCTCTGGGTATCTATGGGGGATGTCTCGGGGTATCTATGAGCGATATCTCGGGGTATCTATGAAGGATATCTCGGGGTATCTATGAAGGATATCTCGGGGTACCTATGAGGGATATCTCTGGGTATCTATGGGGGATATCTCGGGGTATCTATGAGCGATATCTCGGGGTATCTATGAGGGATATCTCGGAGTATCTATGAGGGATATCTCAGGGTATCTATAAGGGATATCTCGGGGTATCTATGGGGGATATCTCGGGGTACCTATAGAGGACATCTCGGGGTATCTATGAGAGATATCTCGGGGTTTCAATGAGGGATATCGCGGGGTATCTATAGGGGATATCTCGGGGTATCTATGGGGGATATTTCGGGGTATCTATGGGGGATATCTCAGGGTATCTATGAGGGATAGCTCGCGGTATCTATGGGGGATATCTCGGCGTATATATGGGGAATATCTCAGGGTATCTATGGGGGATATCTCGGGGTATCTATAAGGGATTTCTCGGGGTATCTATAAGGGATATCTCGGGGTATCTATGGGGGATATCTCGGGGTATCTATGAGGGATATCTCGGGGTATCCATGAGCGATATCTAGGGGTATCTATGGAGGATATCTCGGGGTATCTATGAGGGATATCTCGGGGTATCAATGAGGGATATCTCGGGGTATCTATGGGGGATATCACGGGGTATCTATGGGGGATATCTCACGGTATCTATGGGGGATATCTCGGGGTATCTATGGGGGATATCTCGGGGTATCTATGGGGGATATCTCGGGTTATCTATGGGGGATATCTCAGGGTATCTATGGGGGATATCTCGGGGTATCTATGAGGGATATCTCGGGGTATCTATGGGGGATATCTCAGGGTATCTATGAGTGATATCTCGGAGTATCTATGGGGGATATCTCGGGGTATCTATGAGGGATATCTCGGAGTATCTATGAGCGATATCTCGGGGTATCTATGAGGGATATCTCAGGGTATCTATGCGGGATATCTCGGGGTATCTATGGGGGTAATCTCGGGATATCTATGGGGGATATCTCGGGGTATCTATGAGGGATATCTCGGGGTATCAATGAGGGATATCTCGGGGTAACTATGGGGGATATCTCGGGGTAACTATGGGGGATATCTCGGGGTATCTATGGGGGATATCTCGGGGTATTTATGGGGGATATCTCAGGGTATCTATGAGAGATATCTCGGGGTATCTATGGGAGATATCACGGGGTATCTATGGGGGATATCTCGGGGTATCTATGAGCGATATCTCGGGGTATCTATGGGGGATATCTCGGGGTATCTATGGGGGATATCTCGGGGTATCTATGGGGGATATCTCGCGGTATCTACGGAGGATATCTCGGGGTATCTATGAGGGATATCTCGGGTATCTATGGGGGATATCTCGGGGTATCTATGAGGGATATCTCGGGTATCTATGGGGGATATCTCGGGGTATCTATGGGGGATATCTCGGGGTATCTATGAGGGATATCTCAGGGTATCTATGGGGGATATCTCGGGGTATCTATAGGGGATATCTCGGGGTATCTATGGGGGATATCTCGGGGTATCTATGGGGGATATCTCAGGGTATCTGTGAGGGATATCTCGGGGTAGCTATGGGGGATATCTCGGCGTATCTATGGGGGATATCTCAGGGTATCTATGGGAGATATCTGGGGGTATCTATGGGGGATATCTCGGGGTATCTATAAGGGATATCTCAGGGTATCTATGGGGGATATCTCGGGGTATCTATGAGGGATATCTCGGGGTATCCATGAGGGATATCTCGGGGTATCTATAGGGGATATCTCGGGGTATCTATGGGGGATATCTCGGGGTATCTATGGGGGATATCTCAGGGTATCTATGAGGGATATCTCGGGGTATCTATGGGAGATATCTCTGGGTATCTATGGGGGATATCTCGGGGTATCTATGAGCGATATCTCGGGGTATCTATGAAGGATATCTCGGGGTATCTATGAAGGATATCTCGGGGTACCTATGAGGGATATCTCTGGGTATCTATGGGGGATATCTCGGGGTATCTATGAGCGATATCTCGGGGTATCTATGAGGGATATCTCGGAGTATCTATGAGGGATATCTCAGGGTATCTATGAGGGATATCTCGGGGTATCTATGGGGGATATCTCGGGGTATCTATAGAGGACATCTCGGGGTATCTATGAGAGATATCTCGGGGTTTCAATGAGGGATATCGCGGGGTATCTATAGGGGATATCTCGGGGTATCCATGAGGGATATCTCGGGGTATCTATGGGGGATATCTCAGGGTATCTATGAGTGATATCTCGGAGTATCTATGGGGGATATCTCGGGGTATCTATGAGGGATATCTCGGAGTATCTATGAGCGATATCTCGGGGTATCTATGAGGGATATCTCAGGGTATCTATGCGGGATATCTCGGGGTATCTATGGGGGTAATCTCGGGATATCTATGGGGGATATCTCGGGGTATCTATGAGGGATATCTCGGGGTATCAATGAGGGATATCTCGGGGTAACTATGGGGGATATCTCGGGGTATCTATGGGGGATATCTGGGGGTATCTATGGGGGATATCTCGGGGTATCTATTGGAGATATCTCGGGGTATCTATGAGGGATATCTCGGGTACCTATGGGGGATATCTCGGGGTATCTATGGGGGATATCTCGGGGTATCTATGAGGGATATCTCAGGGTATCTATGAGGGATATCTCTGGGTATCTATGGGGGATATCTCGGGGTATGTATGAGCGATATCTCGGGGTATCAATGAGGGATATCTCGGGGTAACTATGGGGGATATCTCGGGGTATCTATGGGGGATATCTCGGGGTATTTATGGGGGATATCTCAGGGTATCTATGAGAGATATCTCGGGGTATCTATGGGAGATATCACGGGGTATCTATGGGGGATATCTCAGGGTATCTATGGGGGATATCTCAGGGTATCTATGGGGGATATCTCTGGGTATCTATGGGGGATATCTCGGGGTATCTATGGAGGATATCTCGGGGTATCTATGAGAGATATCTCGGGATATCAATGAGGGATATCTCGGGGTATCTATAGGGGATATCTCGGAGTACCTATGGCGGACATCTCAGGGTATCTATGAGGGATATCTCGGGGTATCTATGGGGGATATCTCGGGGTATCTATGGGGGATATCTCAGGGTATCTATGGGGATATCTCGGGGTATCTATGGGGGATATCTCGGGGTATCTATGGGGGTTATCTCGGGGTATCTATGGGGGATATCTCGGGGTATCTATGAGGGATATCTCGGGTATCTATGGGGGATATCTCGGGGTATCTATGGGGGATATCTCGGGGTATCTATGAGCGATATCTCAGGGTATCTATGAGGGATATCTCTGGGTATCTATGGGGGATATCTCGGGGTATCTATGAGCGATATCTCGGGGTATCAATGAGGGATATCTCGGGGTAACTATGGGGGATATCTCGGGGTATCTATGGGGGATATCTCAGGGTATCTATGAGAGATATCTCGGGGTATCTATGGGAGATATCACGGGGTATCTATGGGGGATATCTCAGGGTATCTATGGGGGATATCTCAGGGTATCTATGGGGGATATCTCTGGGTATCTATGGGGGATATCTCGGAGTATCTATGGAGAATATCTCGGGGTATCTATGAGAGATATCTCGGGATATCAATGAGGGATATCTCGGGGTATCTATAGGGGATATCTCGGCGTACCTATGGGGGATATCTCAGGGTATCTATGAGGGATATCTCGGGGTATCTATGGGGGATATCTCGGGGTATCTATGGGGGATATCTCAGGGTATCTTTGGGGGATATCTCGGAGTATGTATGAGGGACACCTCGGGGTATCTATGGGGGATATCTCAGGGTATCTATGAGCGATATCTCGGGGTATCTATGAGGGATATCTCGGGGTATCTATGGGGGATATCTTGGGGTATCTATGAGGGATATCTCAGGGTATCTATGAGGGATATCTCGGGGTATCTATAGGGGATATCTCGGGGTATCTATGGGGGATATCTCGGGGTATCTATGGGGGATATCTCAGGGTATCTATGAGGGATATCTCGGGGTATCTATGGGGGATATCTCGGCGTATCTATGGGGGATATCTCAGGGTATCTATGGGGGATATCTCGGGTCGGGGTATCTATGGGTGATATATCGGGGTATCTATAAGCGATATCTCGGGGTATCTATGGGGGATATCTCGGGGTATCTATGAGGGATATCTCGGGGTATCCATGAGGGATATCTCGGGGTATCTATAGGGGATATCTCGGGGTATCTATGGGGGATATCTCGGGGTATCGATGGGGGATATCTCAGGGTATCTATGAGGGATATCTCGGGGTATCTATGGGGGATATCTCTGGGTATCTATGGGGGATATCTCGGGGTATCTATGAGCGATATCTCGGGGTATCTATGAAGGATATCTCGGGGTATCTATGAGGGATATCTCAGGGTATCTATGAGGGATATCTCGCGGTATCTATGGGGGATATCTCGCGGTATCTACGGGGGATATCTCGGGGTATCTATGAGGGATATCTCGGGTATCTATGGGGGATATCTCGGGGTATCTATGGGGGATATCTCGGGGTATCTATGAGCGATATCTCGGGTTATCTATGGGGGATATCTCGGGGTATCTATGGGGGATATCTCAGGGTATCTATGAGGGATATCTCTGGGTATCTATGGGGGATATCTCGGCGTATCTATGGGGGATATCTCAGGGTATCTATGGGGGATATCTCGGGGTATCTATGAGGGATATCTCAGGGTATCTATGCGGGATATCTCGGGGTATCTATGGGGGATATCTCGGGGTATCTATGAGGGATATCTCGGGGTATCAATGAGGGATATCTCGGGGTAACTATGGGGGATATCTCGGGGTATCTATGGGGGATATCTCGTGGTATTTATGGGGGATATCTCAGAGTATCTATGACAGATATCTCGGGGTATCTATGGGAGATATCACGGGGTATCTATGGGGGATATCTCAGGGTATCAATGGGGGATATCTCAGGGTATCTATGCGGGATATCTCGGGGTATCTATGGGGGTTATCTCGGGGTATCTATGGGGGATATCTCAGGGTATCTATAAGGGATATCTCGGGGTATCTATGAGGGATATCTCAGGGTATCTATGAGGGATATCTCGGGGTATCCATGATGGATATCTCGGGGTATCTATGCGGGATATCTCTTAGTATCTACGAGGGATATCTCAGGGTATCTATGAGGGATATCTCGGGGTATCTATGGGGGATATCTCGGGGTATCTATGAGCGATATCTCGGGTTATCTATGAGGAATATCTCAGGGTATCTATGCGGGATATCTCGGGGTAACTATGGGGCATATCTCGGGGTATCTATGGGGGATATTTCGTGGTATCTATGACGGATATGTCAGAGTATCAATGAGGGATATCTCGGGGTAACTATGGTGGATATCTCGGGGTATCTATGGGGGATATCTCGGGGTATTTATGGGGGATATCTCAGGGTATCTATGAGAGATATCTCGGGGTATCTATGGGAGATATCACGGGGCATCTATGGGAGACATCTCAGGGTATCTATGGGGGATATCTCGGGGTATCTATGGGGGATATCTCGGGGTATCTATGAGCGATATCTCGGGGTATCTATGAGGGATATCTCGGGGTATCTATGGGGGATATCTCTGGGTATCTATGGGGGATATCTCGGGGTATCTATGAGCGATATCTCGGGGTATCTATGAAGGATATCTCGGGGTATCTATGGGGGATATCTCAGGGTATCTATGAGCGATATCTCGGGGTATCTATGGGGGATATCTCGGGGTATCTATGAGGGATATCTCGCGGCATCTATGGGGGATATCTCGGGGTATCTATGGGTGATATATCGGGGTATCTATAAGCGATATCTCGGGGTATCTATGGGGGATATCTCGGGGTATCTATGAGGGATATCTCGGGGTATCCATGAGGGATATCTCGGGGTATCTATCGGGGATATCTCGGGGTATCTATGGGGGATATCTCGGGGTATCTATGAGGGATATCTCGGGGTATCCATGAGGGATATCTCGGGGTATCTATAGGGGATATCTCGGGGTATCTATGGGGGATATCTCGGGGTATCGAAGGGGGATATCTCAGGGTATCTATGAGGGATATCTCGGGGTATCAATGGGGGATATCTCTGGGTATCTATGGGGGATATCTCGGGGTATCTATGAGCGATATCTCGGGGTATCTATGAAGGATATCTCGGGGTATCTATGAGGGATATCTCAGGGTATCTATGAGGGATATCTCGCGGTATCTATGGGGGATATCTCGCGGTATCTACGGGGGATATCTCGGGGTATCTATGAGGGATATCTCGGGTATCTATGGGGGATATCTCGGGGTATCTATGGGGGATATCTCGGGGTATCTATGAGGGATATCTCAGGGTATCTATGAGGGATATCTCGGGGTATCTATGGGGGATATCTCGGCGTATCTATGGGGGATATATCAGGGTATCTATGGGGGATATCTCGGGGTATCTATGGGGGATATCTCGGGGTATCTATGAGGGATATCTCAGGGTATCTATGAGGGATATCTCGGGGTATCTATGGGGGATATCTCGGGGTATCTATGGGGGATATCTCAGGGTATCTATGGGGGATATCTCGGAGTATCTATGAGGGATACCTCGGGGTATCTATGGGGGATATCTCAGGGTATCTATGAGCGATATCTCGGGTTATCTATGGGGGATATCTCGGGGTATCTATGGGGGATATCTCAGGGTATCTATGAGGGATATCTCGGGGTATCTATGGGGGATATCTCGGCGTATCTATGGGGGATATCTCAGGGTATCTATGGGGGATATCTCGGGGTATCTCTGAGGGATATCTCAGGGTATCTATGCGGGATATCTCGGGGTATCTATGGGGGATATCTCGGGGTATCTATGAGGGATATCTCGGGGTATCAATGAGGGATATCTCGGGGTAACTATGGGGGATATCTCGGGGTATCTATGGGGGATATCTCGTGGTATTTATGGGGGATATCTCAGAGTATCTATGACAGATATCTCGGGGTATCTATGGGAGATATCACGGGGTATCTATGGGGGATATCTCAGGGTATCAATGGGGGATATCTCAGGGTATCTATGCGGGATATCTCGGGGTATCTATGGGGGTTATCTCGGGGTATCTATGGGGGATATCTCAGGGTATCTATGAGGGATATCTCGGGGTATCTGTGAGGGATATCTCAGGGTATCTATGAGGGATATCTCGGGGTATCCACGATGGATATCTCGGGGTATCTATGCGGGATATCTCTAAGTATCTACGAGGGATATCTCAGGGTATCTATGAGGGATATCTCGGGGTATCTATGGGGGATATCTCGGGGTATCTATGAGCGATATCTCGGGTTATCTATGAGGAATATCTCAGGGTATCTATGCGGGATATCTCGGGGTAACTATGGGGCATATCTCGGGGTATCTATGGGGGATATTTCGTGGTATCTATGACGGATATGTCAGAGTATCAATGAGGGATATCTCGGGGTAACTATGGTGGATATCTCGGGGTATCTATGGGGGATATCTCGGGGTATTTATGGGGGATATCTCAGGGTATCTATGAGAGATATCTCGGGGTATCTATGGGAGATATCACGGGGCATCTATGGGAGACATCTCAGGGTATCTATGGGGGATATCTCGGGGTATCTATGGGGGATATCTCGGGGTATCTATGAGCGATATCTCGGGGTATCTTTGAGGGATATCTCGGGGTATCTATGGGGGATATCTCGGGGTATCTATGAGGGATATCTCGGGGTATCTATGGGGGATATCTCGGGGTATCAATGAGGGATATCTCGGGGTAACTATGGTGGATATCTCCGGATATCTATGGGGGATATCTCGGGGTATTTATGGGGGATATCTCAGGGTATCTATGAGAGATATCTCGGGGTATCTATGGGAGATATCACGGGGTATCTATGGGGGATATCTCGGGGTATCGATGAGGGATATCTCGGGGTATCTATGGGGGATATCTCGGGGTATCTATGGGGGATATCTCGGGGTATCTATGGGGGATATCTCGGGGTATCTATGGGGGATATCTCGGGGTATCTATGGGGGATATCTCGGGGTATCTATGGGGGATATCTCGGGGTATCTATGGGGGATATCTCGGGGTAACTATGAGGGATATCTCAGGGTATCAATGAGGGATATCTCGGGGTAACTATGGTGGATATCTCCGGGTATCTATGGGGGATATCTCGGGGTATTTATGGGGGATATCTCAGGGTATCTATGAGAGATATATCGGGGTATCTATGGGAGATATCACGGGGTATCTATGGGGGATATCTCAGGGTATCTATGGGGGATATCTCGGGGTATCTATGGCGGATATCTCGGGGTATCTATGAGGGATATCTCAGGGTATCTATGAGGGATATCTGTGGGTATCTAAGGGGGATATCTCGGGGTATCTATGAGCGATATCTCGGGATATCTATGAGGGATATCTCGGGGTAACTATGGGGGATATCTCGGGGTATCTATGAGGGATATCTCGGGGTATCTATGGGGGATATCTCGGGGCATCTATGAGCGATATCTCGGGGTATCTATGGGGGATATCTCGGGGTATCTTTGGGGGATATCTCGTGGTATCTATGACGGATATGTCAGAGTATCAATGAGGGATATCTCGGGGTAACTATGGTGGATATCTCGGGGTATCTATGGGGGATATCTCGGGGTATTTATGGGGGATATCTCAGGGTATCTATGAGAGATATCTCGGGGTATCTATGGGAGATATCACGGGGTATCTATGGGAGATATCTCAGGGTATCTATGGGGGATATCTCGGGGTACCTATGGGGGATATCTCGGGGTATCTATGAGCGATATCTCGGGGTATCTATGAGGGATATCTCGCGGTATCTATGGGGGATATCTCGGGGTATCTATGAGGGATAACTCGGGGTATCTATGTGGGATATCTCGGGGTATCTATCAGCGATATATCGGGGTATCTATGAGGGATATCTCGGGGTGTCTATGGGGGATATCTCGGGGTATCTATGGAGGATATCTCGGGGTATCTATGAGGGATATATCGGGGTATCAATGAGGGATATCTCGGGGTATCTATGGGGGATATCTCGGGGTATCTATGAGCGATATCTCGGGGTATCTATGGGGGATATCTCGGGGTATATATGGGGGATATCTCGGGGTATCTATGGGGGATATCTCGCGGTATCTACGGAGGATATCTCGGGGTATCTATAGGGATATCTCGGGTATCTATGGGGGATATCTCGGGGTATCTATGGGGGATATCTCGGGGTATCTATGGAGGATCTCTCGAGGTATCTATGAGGGATATCTCGGGGTATCTATAGGGGATACCTCTGGGTATCTATGGGGGATATCTCGGGGTATCTATGGGGGATATCTCAGGGTATCTATGAGGGATATCTCGGGGTATCTATGGGGGATATCTCGGCGTATCTATGGGGGATATCTCAGGGTATCTATGGGGGATATCTGGGGGTATCTATGGGGGATATCTCGGGGTATCTATAAGGGATATCTCGGGGTATCTATGGGGGATATCTCGGGGTATCTATGAGGGATATCTCGGGGTATCCATGAGGGATATCTCGGGGTATCTATAGGGGATATCTCGGGGTATCTATGGGGGATATCTCGGGGTATCTATGGGGGATATCTCAGGGTATCTATGAGGGATATCTCGGGGTATCTATGGGGGATATCTCTGGGTATCTATGGGGGATATCTCGGGGTATCTATGAGCGATATCTCGGGGTATCTATGGGGGATATCTTGGGGTATCTATGAGGGATACCTCGGGGTATCTATGGGGGATATCTCAGGGTATCTATGAGCGATATCTCGGGGTATCTATGGGGGATATCTCGGGGTATCTATGAGGGATATCTCGCGGCATCTATGGGGGATATCTGGGGGTATCTATGGGTGATATATCGGGGTATCTATAAGCGATATCTCGGGGTATCTATGGGGGATATCTCGGGGTATCTATGAGGGATATCTCGGGGTATCTATCGGGGATATCTCGGGGTATCTATGGGGGATATCTCGGGGTATCGATGGGGGATATCTCAGGGTATCTATGAGGGATATCTCGGGGTATCTATGGGGGATATCTCTGGGTATCTATGGGGGATGTCTCGGGGTATCTATGAGCGATATCTCGGGGTATCTATGAAGGATATCTCGGGGTATCTATGAGGGATATCTCAGGGTATCTATGAGGGATATCTCGCGGTATCTATGGGGGATATCTCGCGGTATCTACGGGGGATATCTCGGGGTATCTATGAGGGATATCTCGGGTATCTATGGGGGATATCTCGGGTATCTATGGGGGATATCGCGGGGTATCTATGAGGGATATCTCGGACTATCAATGAGGGATATCTCGGGGTATCTATGGGGGATATCTCGGCGTATCTATGGGGGATATCTCAGGGTATCTATGGGGGATAGCTCGGGGTATCTATGGGGGATATCTCGGGGTATCTATGAGGGATATCTCGGGGTATATATGGGGGATATCACGGGGTATCTATGGGGGATATCCCAGGGTATCTACGGGGGATATCTCGGGGTATCTATGGGGGATATCTCGGGGTATCTATGGGGGATATCTCGGGGTATCTATGGGGGGTTTCTCAGGGTATCTATGGGGGATATCTTGGGGTATCTATGAGGGATACCTCGGGGTATCTATGGGGGATATCTCAGGGTATCTATGAGCGAAATCTCGGGGTATCTATGGGGGATATCTCGGGGTATCTATGAGGGATATCTCGCGGTATCTATGAGCGATATCTCGGGGTATCGATGAGGGATATCTCAGGGTATCTATGCGGGATATCTCGGGGTATCTATGGGGGATATCTCGGGGTATCTATGAGGGATATCTCGGGGTATCAATGAGTGATATCTCGGGGTATCTATGAGGGATATCTCAGGGTATCTATGAGGGATATCTCGGGGTATCCATGATGGATATCTCGGGGTATCCATGATGGATATCTCGGGGTATCTATGCGGGATATCTCTTAGTATCTATGAGGGATATCTCAGGGTATCTATGAGGGATATCTCGGGGTATCTATGGGGGATATCTCGGGGTATCTATGAGCGATATCTCGGGTTATCTATGAGGAATATCTCAGGGTATCAATGCGGGATATCTCGGGGTATCTATGGGGCATATCTCGGGGTATCTATGGAGGATATCTCGTGGTATCTATGACGGATATGTCAGAGTATCAATGAGGGATATCTCGGGGTAACTATGGTGGATATCTCGGGGTATCTATGGGGGATATCTCGGGGTATTTATGGGGGATATCTCAGGGTATCTATGAGAGATATCTCGGGGTATCTATGGGAGATATCACGGGGTATCTATGGGAGATATCTCAGGGTATCTATGGGGGATATCTCGGGGTATCTATGGGGGATATCTCGGGGTATCTATGAGCGATATCTCGGGGTAACTATGAGGGATATCTCGGGGTATCTATGGGGGATATCTCGGGGTATCTATGAGGGATATCTCGGGGTATCTATGGGGGATATCTCGGGGTATCTATCAGCGATATATCGGGGTATCTATGAGGGATATCTCGGGGTGTCTATGGGGGATATCTCGGGGTATCTATGAGCGATATCTCGGGGTATCGATGAGGGATATCTCGGGGTATCTATGGGGGATATCTCGGGGTATCTATGGGGGATATCTCGGGGTATCTATGGGGGATCTCTCGGGGTATCTATGGGGGATATCTCGGGGTAACTATGAGGGATATCTCAGGGTATCAATGAGGGATATCTCGGGGTAACTATGGTGGATATCTCCGGGTATCTATGGGTATATCTCGGGGTATTTATGGGGGATATCTCAGGGTATCTATGAGAGATATCTCGGGGTATCTATGGGCGATATCACGGGGTATCTATGGGGGATATCTCAGGGTATCTATGGGGGATATCTCGGGGTATCTATGGCGGAAATCTCGGGGTATCTATGAGGGATATCTCAGGGTATCTATGAGGGATATCTGTGGGTATCTAAGGGGGATATCTCGGGGTATCTATGAGCGATATCTCGGGATATCTATGAGGGATATCTCGGGGTAACTATGGGGGATATCTCGGGGTATCTATGAGGGATATCTCGGGGTATCTATGGGGGATATCTCGGGGCATCTATGAGCGATATCTCTGGGTATCTATGGGGGATATCTCGGGGTATCTTTGGGGGATATCTCGTGGTATCTATGACGGATATGTCAGAGTATCAATGAGGGATATCTCGGGGTAACTATGGTGGATATCTCGGGGTATCTATGGGGGATATCTCGGGGTATTTATGGGGGATATCTCGGGGTATCTATGAGCGATATCTCGGGGTATCTATGAGGGATATCTCGGGGTATCTATGGGGGATATCTCGGGGTATCTATGAGGGATATCTCGGGGTATCTATGGGGGATATCTCGGGGTATCTATCAGCGATATATCGGGGTATCTATGAGGGATATCTCGGGGTGTCTATGGGGGATATCTCGGGGTATCTATGAGCGATATCTCGGGGTATCGATGAGGGATATCTCGGGGTATCTATGGGGGATATCTCGGGGTATCTATGGGGGATATCTCGGGGTATCTATGGGGGATATCTCGGGGTATCTATGGGGGATATCTCGGGGTAACTATGAGGGATATCTCAGGGTATCAATGAGGGATATCTCGGGGTAACTATGGTGGATATCTCCGGGTATCTATGGGGGATATCTCGGGGTATTTATGGGGGCTATCTCAGGGTATCTATGAGAGATATCTCGGGGTATCTATGGGAGATATCTCGGGGTATCTATGGGGGATATCTCAGGGTATCTATGGGGGATATCTCGGGGTATCTATGGGGGATATCTCGGGGTATCTATGAGGGATATCTCAGGGTATCTATGACGGATATCTGTGGGTATCTAAGGGGGATATCTCGGGGTATCTATGAGCGATATCTCGGGATATCTATGAGGGATATCTCGGGGTAACTATGGAGGATATCTCGGGGTATCTATGAGGGATATCTCGGGGTATCTATGGGGGATATCTCGGGGCATCTATGAGCGATATCTCGCGGTTTCTATGAGGGATATCTCGGGGTATCTATGGGGGATATCTCGGGGTATCAATGAGCGATATCTCGGGGTATTCATGAGGGATATCTCGGGGTATCTATGGGGGATATCTCGGGGTATCTATGGGGGATATCTCGGGGTATCTTTGGGGGATATCTCGGACTATCAATGAGGGATATCTCGGGGTATCTATGGGGGATATCACGGGGTATCGATGGGGGATATCCCATGTTATCTACGGGGGATATCTCGGGGTATCTATGGGGGATATCTCGGGGTATCTATGGGGGATATCTCGGGGTATCTATGGGGGGTATCTCGGGGTATCTATGGGGGATATCTCGGGGTATCTATGAGCGATATCTCGGGGTATCTATGAGGGATATCTCGGGGTATCTATGGGAGATATCACGGGGTATCTATGGGGGATATCTCAGGGTATCTATGGGGGATATCTCGGGGTATCTATGGGGGATATCTCGGGGTATCTATGAGGGATATCTCGGGGTATCTATGGGGGATATCTCGGGATATCTATGAGGGATATCTCGGGGTACCTATGGGGGATATCTCGGGGTATCTATGAGCGATATCTCGGGGTATCTATGAGGGATATCTCGGGGTATCTATGGGGGATATCTCGGGGTATCTATGAGCGATATATCGGGGTATCGATGAGGGATATCACGGGGTATCTATGGGGGAATATCTCGGGGTATCTATGGGGGATATCGCGGGGTATCTATGGGGGATTTCTCGGGTTATCTATGGGGGATATCTCGGGGTATCTATGGGGGATATCTCGGGGTATCTATGAGGGATAACTCGGGGTATCTATGGGAGACATCTCGGGGTATCTATGGGGGATATCTCGGGGTATCTATGAGGGATATCTCGGGCTATCTATGGGGGATATCTCGGGGTATCTATGGGGGATATCTCGGGGTATCTATGGGGGATATCTCGCGGTATGTACGGGGGATATCTCGGGGTATCTATGAGGGATATCTCGGGTATCTATGGGGGATATCTCGGGGTATCTATGGGGGCTATCTCGGGGTATCTATGAGGGATATCTCAGGGTATCTATGAGGGATATCTCTGGGTATCTATAGGGGATATCTCGGGGTATCTATGAGCGATATCTCGGGGTATCTATGAGGGATATCTCGGGGTATCTATGAGGGATATCTCGGGGTATCTATGAGGGATATCTCAGGGTATCTATGAGGGATATCTCGAGGTATCTATGGTGGATATCTCGGGGTATCTATGGGGGATATCTCAGGGTATCTATGGGCGATATCTCGGGGTATCTATGGGGGATATCTCGGGGTATCAATGAGGGATATCTCAGGGTACCTATGAGGGATATCTCTGGGTATCTATGGGGGATATCTCTGGGTATCTATGAGCGATATCTCGGGGTATCTATGAGGGATATCTCGGGGTATCTATGGGGGATATCTCGGGGTATCTATGAGGGATATCTCGGGGTATCTATGGGGGATATCTCGGGGTATATATGAGCGATATCTCGGGGTATCTATGAGGGATTTCTCGGGGTATCTATGGGGGATATCTCGGGGTATCTATGGGGGATATCACGGGGTATCAATGAGGGATATCTCAGGGTACCTATGAGGGATATCTCTGGGTATCTATGGGGAATATCTCTGGGTATCTATGAGCGATATCTCGGGGTATCTATGAGGGATATCTCGGGGTATCTATGGGGGATATCTCGGGGTATCTATGGGTGATATCACGCGGTATCTACGGAGGATATCTCGGGGTATCTATGGGGGATATCTCGGGGTATCTATGAGCGATATCTCGGGGTATCTATGGGGGATATCTGGGGGATCTATGGGGGATATCTCGGGTTATCAATGAGGGATATCTCGGGGTATCTATGGGGGATATCTCGGGGTATCTATGAGCGATATCTCGGGGTATCTATGGGGGATATCTGGGGGATCTATGGGGGATATCTCGGGGTATCTATGGGGGATATCTCGGGGTATCTATGAGGGATATCTCGGGGTATCTATGGGGGATATCTCGGGGTATCTATGGGGGATATCTCGGGGTATCTATGAGGGATATCTCAGGGTATCTAAGAGGGATATCTCTGGGTATCTATGGGGGATATCTCGGGGTATCTATGAGCAATATCTCGGGGTATCTATGAGGGATATCTCGGGGTATCTATGAGGGATATCTCAGGGTATCTATGAGGGATATCTCGGGGTATCTATGGGGGATATCTCGGGGTATCTATGGAGGATATCTCGGGGTATCTATGAGAGATATCATGGGGTATCAATGAGGGATATCTCGGGGTATCTATAGGGGATATCTCTGGGTATCTATGGGGGATATCTCGGGGTATCTATGGGGGATATCTCAGGGTATCTATGAGGGATATCTCGGGGTATCTATGGGGGATATCTCGGCGTACCTATGGGGGATATCTCAGGGTATCTATGGGGATATCTCGGGGTAACTATGAGGGATATCTCGGGGTATCTATAAGGGATATCTCGGGGTATCTATGGGGGTTATCTCGGCGTATCTATGGGGGATATCTCAGGGTATCTATGGGGGATATCTCAGGGTATCCATGAGGGATATCTCGCGGTATCTATGGAGGATCTCTCGAGGTATCTATGAGGGATATCTCCGGGTATCAATGACGGATATGTCTGGGTATCTATGGGGGATATCTCGGGGTATCTATGAGGGATATCTCGGGGTATCAATGAGGGATATCTCGGGGTATCTATGGGGGATATCACGGGGTATCTATGGGGGATATCTCAGGGTATCTATGGGGGATATCTCGGGGTATCTATGGGGGATATCTCGGGGTATCTATGGGGGATATCTCGGGTTATCTATGGGGGATATCTCAGGGTATCTATGGGGGATATCTCGGGGTATCTATGAGGGATATCTCGGGGTATCTATGGGGGATATCTCAGGGTATCTATGAGTGATATCTCGGAGTATCTATGGGGGATATCCCGGGGTATTATGAGGGATATCTCGGAGTATCTATGAGCGATATCTCGGGGTATCTATGAGGGATATCTCAGGGTATCTATGCGGGATATCTCGGGGTATCTATGGGGGATATCTCGGGATATCTATGGGGGATATCTCGGGGTATCTATGAGGGATATCTCGGGGTATCCATGAGGGATATCTCGGGATAACTATGGGGGATATCTCGGGGTATCTATGGGGATATCTCGGGGCATTTATGGGGGATATCTCAGGGTATCTATGAGAGATATCTCGGGGTATCTATGGGAGATATCACGGGGTATCTATGGGGGATATCTCAGGTTATCTATGGGGGATATCTCAGGGTATCTATGGGGGATATCTCGGGGTATCTATGGGGGTTATCTCGGGGTATCTATGGGGGATATCTCGGGGTATCTATGAGGGATATCTCTTAGTATCTATGAGGGATATCTCAGGGTATCTATGGGTGATATCTCGGGGTATCTATTGGAGATATCTCGGGGTATCTATGAGGGATATCTCGGGTATCTATGGGGGATATCTCGGGGTATCTATGGGGGATATCTCGGGGTATCTATGAGGGATATCTCAGGGTATCTATGAGGGATATCTCGGGGTATCTATGGGGGATATCTCGGGGTATCTATGAGCGATATCTCGGGGTATCAATGAGGGATATCTCGGGGTAACTATGGGGGATATCTCGGGGTATCTATGGGGGATATCTCAGGGTATCTATGGGCGATATCTCGGGGTATCTATGGGGGATATCTCGGGGTATCAATGAGGGATATCTCAGGGTACCTATGAGGGATATCTCTGGGTATCTATGGGGGATATCTCTGGGTATCTATGAGCGATATCTCGGGGTATCTATGAGGGATATCTCGGGGTATCTATGGGGGATATCTCGGGGTATCTATGAGGGATATCTCGGGGTATCTATGGGGGATATCTCGGGGTATATATGAGCGATATCTCGGGGTATCTATGAGGGATTTCTCGGGGTATCTATGGGGGATATCTCGGGGTATCTATGGGGGATATCACGGGGTATCAATGAGGGATATCTCAGGGTACCTATGAGGGATATCTCTGGGTATCTATGAGCGATATCTCGGGGTATCTATGAGGGATATCTCGGGGTATCTATGGGGGATATCTCGGGGTATCTATGGGCGATATCTCGGGGTATCTATGGGGGATATCTCGGGGTATCAATGAGGGATATCTCAGGGTACCTATGAGGGATATCTCTGGGTATCTATGGGGGATATCTCTGGGTATCTATGAGCGATATCTCGGGGTATCTATGAGGGATATCTCGGGGTATCTATGGGGGATATCTCGGGGTATCTATGAGGTATATCTCGGGGTATCTATGGGGGATATCTCGGGGTATATATGAGCGATATCTCGGGGTATCTATGAGGGATTTCTCGGGGTATCTATGGGGGATATCTCGGGGTATCTATGGGGGATATCACGGGGTATCAATGAGGGATATCTCAGGGTACCTATGAGGGATATCTCTGGGTATCTATGGGGAATATCTCTGGGTATCTATGAGCGATATCTCGGGGTATCTATGAGGGATATCTCGGGGTATCTATGGGGGATATCTCGGGGTATCTATGGGTGATATCACGCGGTATCTACGGAGGATATCTCGGGGTATCTATGGGGGATATCTCGGGGTATCTATGAGCGATATCTCGGGGTATCTATGGGGGATATCTGGGGGATCTATGGGGGATATCTCGGGTTATCAATGAGGGATATCTCGGGGTATCTATGGGGGATATCTCGGGGTATCTATGAGCGATATCTCGGGGTATCTATGGGGGATATCTGGGGGATCTATGGGGGATATCTCGGGGTATCTATGGGGGATATCTCGGGGTATCTATGAGGGATATCTCGGGGTATCTATGGGGGATATCTCGGGGTATCTATGGGGGATATCTCGGGGTATCTATGAGGGATATCTCAGGGTATCTATGAGGGATATCTCTGGGTATCTATGGGGGATATCTCGGGGTATCTATGAGCAATATCTCGGGGTATCTATGAGGGATATCTCGGGGTATCTATGAGGGATATCTCAGGGTATCTATGAGGGATATCTCGGGGTATCTATGGGGGATATCTCGGGGTATCTATGGAGGATATCTCGGGGTATCTATGAGAGATATCATGGGGTATCAATGAGGGATATCTCGGGGTATCTATAGGGGATATCTCTGGGTATCTATGGGGGATATCTCGGGGTATCTATGGGGGATATCTCAGGGTATCTATGAGGGATATCTCGGGGTATCTATGGGGGATATCTCGGCGTATCTATGGGGGATATCTCAGGGTATCTATGGGGATATCTCGGGGTAACTATGAGGGATATCTCGGGGTATCTATAAGGGATATCTCGGGGTATCTATGGGGGTTATCTCGGCGTATCTATGGGGGATATCTCAGGGTATCTATGGGGGATATCTCAGGGTATCCATGAGGGATATCTCGGGGTATCTATGGAGGATCTCTCGAGGTATCTATGAGGGATATCTCCGGGTATCAATGACGGATATGTCTGGGTATCTATGGGGGATATCTCGGGGTATCTATGAGGGATATCTCGGGGTATCAATGAGGGATATCTCGGGGTATCTATGGGGGATATCACGGGGTATCTATGGGGGATATCTCAGGGTATCTATGGGGGATATCTCGGGGTATCTATGGGGGATATCTCGGGGTATCTATGGGGGATATCTCGGGTTATCTATGGGGGATATCTCAGGGTATCTATGGGGGATATCTCGGGGTATCTATGAGGGATATCTCGGGGTATCTATGGGGGATATCTCAGGGTTTCTATGAGTGATATCTCGGAGTATCTATGGGGGATATCCCGGGGTATCTATGAGGGATATCTCGGAGTATCTATGAGCGATATCTCGGGGTATCTATGAGGGATATCTCAGGGTATCTATGCGGGATATCTCGGGGTATCTATGGGGGATATCTCGGGATATCTATGGGGGATATCTCGGGGTATCTATGAGGGATATCTCGGGGTATCCATGAGGGATATCTCGGGATAACTATGGGGGATATCTCGGGGTATCTATGGGGGATATCTCGGGGCATTTATGGGGGATATCTCAGGGTATCTATGAGAGATATCTCGGGGTATCTATGGGAGATATCACGGGGTATCTATGGGGGATATCTCAGGGTATCTATGGGGGATATCTCAGGGTATCTATGGGGGATATCTCGGGGTATCTATGGGGGTTATCTCGGGGTATCTATGGGGGATATCTCGGGGTATCTATGAGGGATATCTCTTAGTATCTATGAGGGATATCTCAGGGTATCTATGGGTGATATCTCGGGGTATCTATTGGAGATATCTCGGGGTATCTATGAGGGATATCTCGGGTATCTATGGGGGATATCTCGGGGTATCTATGGGGGATATCTCGGGGTATCTATGAGGGATATCTCAGGGTATCTATGAGGGATATCTCGGGGTATCTATGGAGGATATCTCGGGGTATCTATGAGAGATGTCTCGGGATATCAATGAGGGATATCTCGGGGTATCTATAGGGGATATCTCGGGGTAGCTATGGGGGATATCTCAGTGTATCTATGAGGGATATCTCGGGGTATCTATGGGGGATATCTCGGGGTATCTATGGGGGATATCTCAGGGTATCTATGGGGGATATCTCGGGGTATCTATGGGGGATATCTCGGGGTATCTATGGGGGTTATCTCGGGGTATCTATGAGGGATATCTCGGGGTATCTATGAGGGATATCTCTTAGTATCTATGAGGGATATCTCGGGGTATCTATGGGGGATATCTCGGGGTATCTATGAGGGATATCTCAGGGTATCTATGAGGGATATCTCTGTGTATCTATGGGGGATATCTCGGGGTATCTATGAGCGATATCTCGGGGTATCAATGAGGGATATCTCGGGGTAACTATGGGGGATATCTCGGGGTATCTATGGGGGATATCTCGGGGTATTTATGGGGGATATCTCAGGGTATCTATGAGAGATATCTCGGGGTATCTATGGGAGATATCACGGGGTATCTATGGGGGATATCTCTGGGTATCTATGGGGGATATCTCGGGGTATCTATGGAGGATATCTCGAGGTATCTATGAGCGATATCTCCGGGTATCAATGACGGATATCTCGGGGTATCTATGGGGGATATCTCAGGGTATCTATGGGGGATATCTCGGGGTATCTATGGGGGATATCTCGGGGTATCCATGAGGGATATCTCGGGGTATCTATGGAGGATATCTCGGGGTAACTATGAGGGATATCTCGGGTTATCAATGAGGGATATCTCGGGGTATCTATGGGGGATATCTCGGGGTATCTATGAGCGATATCTCGGGGTATCTATGGGGGATATCTCGGGGTATCTATGGGGGATATCTCGGGGTATCTATGGGGGATATCTCGGGGTATCTATGAGGGATATCTCGGGGTATCTATGGGGGATATCTCGGGGTATCTATGGGGGATATCACGCGGTATCTACGGAGGATATCTCGGGGTGTCTATGAGGGATATCTCGGGTATCTATGGGGGATATCTCGGGGTATCTATGGGGGATATCTCGGGGTATCTATGAGGGATATCTCAGGGTATCTATGAGGGATATCTCGGGGTATCTATAGGGGATATCTCGGGGTATCTATGGGGGATATCTCGGGGTATCTATGGGTGATATCTCAGGGTATCTATGAGCGATATCTCGGGGTATCTATGGGGGATATCTCGGGGTATCTATGAGGGATATCTCGGGGTATCCATGAGGGATATCTCAGGGTATCTATAGGGGATATCTCGGGGTATCTATGGGGGATATCTCGGGGTATCTATGGGGGATATCTCAGGGTATATATGAGGGATATCTCGGGGTATCTATGGGGGATATCTCGGGGTATCTATGGGGGATATCTCAGGGTATCTATGAGGGATATCTCGGGGTATCTATGGGGGATATCTCGGGTATCTATGGGGGATATCTCGGGGTATCTATGGGGGATATCGCGGGGTATCTATGAGGGATATCTCAGGGTATCTATGAGGGATATCTCTGGGTATCTATGGGGGATATCTCGGGGTATCTATGAGCAATATCTCGGGGTATCTATGAGGGATATCTCGGGGTATCTATGAGGGATATCTCAGGGTATCTATGAGGGATATCTCGGGGTATCTATGGGGGATATCTCGGGGTATCTATGGAGGATATCTCGGGGTATCTATGAGAGATATCTTGGGGTATCAATGAGGGATATCTCGGGGTATCTATAGGGGATATCTCGGGGTATCTATGGGGGATATCTCGGGGTATCTATGGGGGATATCTCAGGGTATCTATGAGGGATATCTCGGGGTATCTATGGGGGATATCTCGGCGTATCTATGGGGGATATCTCAGGGTATCTATGGGGGATATCTCGAGGTAACTATGAGGGATATCTCGGGGTATCTATAAGGGATATCTCGGGGTATCTATGGGGGATATCTCGGGGTATCTATGAGGGATATCTCAGGGTATCCATGAGGGATATCTCGAGGTATCTATGGAGGATATCTCGAGGTATCTATGAGGGATATCTCCGCGTATCAATGACGGATATCTCGGGGTATCTATGGGGGATATCTCGGGGTATCTATGGGGGATATCTCAGGGTATATATGAGGGATATCTCGGGGTATCTATGGGTGATATCTCGGGGTATCTATGGGGGATATCTCGGGGTATCTATAAGGGATATCTCGGGGTATCTATGGGGGATATCTCGGGGTATCTATGAGGGATATCTCGGGGTATCCATGAGGGGTATCTCGGGGTATCTATGGAGGATATCTCGGGGTATCTATGAGGGATATCTCGGGGTATCAATGAGGGATATCTCGGGGTATCTATGGGGGATATCTCGGGGTATCTATGAGCGATATCTCGGGGTATCTATGGGGGATATCTCGGGGTATCTATGGGGGATATCTCGGGGTATCTATGGGGGATATCTCGCGGTATCTACGGAGGATATCTCGGGGTATCTATGAGGGATATCTCGGGTATCTATGGGGGATATCTCGGGGTATCTATGGGGGATATCTCGGGGTATCTATGGGGGATATCTCGGTTCATCTATGAGGGATATCTCGGGGTATCTATAGGGGATATTTCGGGGTATCTATGAGGGATATCTCGGGCTATCTATGGAGGATATCTCGGGGTATCTATAGGGGATATCTCGGGGTATCTATGGGGGATATCTCGGGATATCTATGGGGGATATCTCAGGGTATCTATGAGGGATATCTCGGGGTACCTATGGGGGATATCTCTGGGTATCTATGGGGGATATCTCGGGGTATCTATGAGCGATATCTCGGGGTATCTATGAAGGATATCTCGGGGTATCTATGAGGGATATCTCGGAGTATCTATGAGCGATATCTCGGGGTATCTATGAGGGATATCTCAGGGTATCTATGCGGGATATCTCGGGGTATCTATGGGGGATATCTCGGGATATCTATGGGGGATATCTTGGGGTATCTATGAGGGATATCTCGGGGTATCAATGAGGGATATCTCGGGATAACTATGGGGGATATCTCGGGGTATCTATGGGGGATATCTCGGGGTATTTATGGGGGATATCTCAGGGTATTTATGAGAGATATCTCGGGGTATCTATGGGAGATATCACGGGGTATCTATGGCGGATATCTCAGGGTATCTATGGGGGATATCTCAGGGTATCTATGGGGGATATCTCGGGGTATCTATGGGGGTTATCTCGGGGTATCTATGGGGGATATCTCGGGGTATCTATGAGGGATATCTCTTAGTACCTATGAGGGATATCTCAGGGTATCTATGGGTGATATCTCGGGGTATCTATTGGAGATATCTCGGGGTATCTATGAGGGATATCTCGGGTATCTATGGGGGATATCTCGGGGTATCTATGGGGGATATCTCGGGGTATCTATGAGGGATATCTCAGGGTATCTATGAGGGATATCTCGGGGTATCTATGGGGGATATCTCGGGGTATCTATGAGCGATATCTCGAGGTATCAATGAGGGATATCTCGGGGTAACTATGGGGGATATCTCGGGGTATCTATGGGGGATATCTCGGCGTATCTATGGGGGATATCTCAGGGTATCTATGGGGGATATCTGGGGGTATCTATGGGGGATATCTCGGTTTATCTATAAAGGATATCTCGGGGTATCTATGGGGGATATCTCGGGGTATCTATGAGGGATATCTCGGGGTATCCATGAGGGATATCTCGGGGTATCTATAGGGGATATCTCGGGGTATCTATGGGGGATATCTCGGGGTATCTATGGGGGATATCTCAGGGTATCTATGAGGGATATCTCTGTGTATCTATGGGGGATATCTCGGGGTATCTATGAGCGATATCTCGGGGTATCTATGAAGGATATCTCGGGGTATCTATGAGGGATATCTCGGAGTATCTATGAGCGATATCTCGGGGTATCTATGAGGGCTATCTCAGGGTATCTATGCGGGATATCTCGGGGTATCTATGGGAGATATCTCGGGATATCTATGGGGGATATCTCGGGGTATCTATGAGGGATATCTCGGGGTATCAATGAGGGATATCTCGGGATAACTATGGGGGATATCTCGGGGTATCTATGGGGGATATCTCGGGGTATTTATGGGGGATATCTCATGGTATCTATGCGAGATATCTCGGGGTATCTATGGGAGATATCACGGGGTATCTATGGCGGATATCTCAGGGTATCTATGGGGGATATCTCAGGGTATCTATGGGGGATATCTCGGGGTATCTATGGGGGTTATCTCGGGGTATCTATGGGGGATATCTCGGGGTATCTATGAGGGATATCTCTTAGTATCTATGAGGGATATCTCAGGGTATCTATGGGTGATATCTCGGGGTATCTATTGGAGATATCTCGGGGTATCTATGAGGGATATCTCGGGTATCTATGGGGGATATCTCGGGGTATCTATGGGGGATATCTCGGGGTATCTATGAGGGATATCTCAGGGTATCTATGAGGGATATCTCGGGGTATCTATGGGGGATATCTCGGGGTATCTATGAGCGATATCTCGAGGTATCAATGAGGGATATCTCGGGGTAACTATGGGGGATATCTCGGGGTATCTATGGGGGATATCTCGGGGTATTTATGGGGGATATCTCAGGGTATCTATGAGAGATATCTCGGGGTATCTATGGGAGATATCACGGGGTATCTATGGGGGATATCTCGGGGTATCTATGGGGGATATCTCAGGGTATCTATGGGGGATATCTCTGGGTATCTATGGGGGATATCTCGGGGTACCTATGGGGGATATCTCAGTGTATCTATGAGGGATATCTCGGGGTATCTATGGGGGATATCTCGGGGTATCTATGGGGGATATCTCAGGGTATCTATGGGGGATATCTCGGGGTATCTATGGGGGATATCTCGGGGTATCTATGGGGGATATCTCGGGGTATCTATGGGGGTTATCTCGGGGTATCTATGGGGGATATCTCGGGGTATCTATGAGGGATATCTCTTAGTATCTATGAGGGATATCTCGGGGTATCTATGGGGGATATCTCGGGGTATCTATGAGGCATATCTCAGGGTATCTATGAGGGATATCTCTGTGTATCTATGGGGGATATCTCGGGGTATCTATGAGCGATATCTCGGGGTATCAATGAGGGATATCTCGGGGTAACTATGGGGGATATCTCGGGGTATCTATGGGGGATATCTCGGGGTATTTATGGGGGATATCTCAGGGTATCTATGAGAGATATCTCGGGGTATCTATGGGATATATCACGGGGTATCTATGGGGGATATCTCAGGGTATCTATGGGGGATATCTCAGGGTATCTATGGGGTATATCTCTGGGTATCTATGGGGGATATCTCGGGGTATCTATGGAGGATATCTCGGGGTATCTGTGAGAGATATCTCGGGATATCAATGAGGGATATCTCGGGGTATCTATAGGGGATATCTCGGGGTACCTATGGGGGATATCTCAGGGTATCTATGAGGGATATCTCGGGGTATCTATGGGGGATATCTCGGGGTATCTATGGGGGATATCTCAGGGTATCTATGGGGGATATCTCGGAGTATCTATGGGGGATATCTCGGGGTATCTATGAGGAATATCTCGGGGTATCCATGAGGGATATCTCGGGTTATCTATAGGGGATATCTCGGGGTATCTATGCGGGATATCTCGGGGTATCTATGAGCGATATCTCGGGGTATCTATGAGGGATATCTCGGGGTATCTATGGGGGATATCTCGTGGTATCTATGGGGGATATCTCCGGGTATCTATGAGGGATATCTCGGGCTATCTATGAGCGATATCTCGGGGTATCAATGAGCGATATTTCAGAGTATCTTTGGGGGATATCTCAGGGTATCTATGGTGGATATCTTGGGTATCTATGAGCAATATCTCGGGGTATGTATGAGGACATAAATACTCTCGGAAATACTTTTGACATTTGAATTTTAAACCTACTTTATATTTTCAAAAGATAAATGAGAATTCTTCATCATGTTGTCAGCATCCACAATTATCAGCCCTGATATTTACGCAGTTATCATAAGACCATCAGAAATAGGAGCAGGAGTCGGCCATACGGCCCCTCGAGCCTGCTCCGCCATTTAATACGACCATGGCTGATCCGATCATGGACTCAGCTCCACTTCCCCGCCCGCTCCCCATAACCCTTCACTCCCTTATCGCTCAAAAATCTGTCTATCTCCACCTTAAATATATTCAATGTCCCAGCCTCCACAGCTCTCTGGGGCAGAGAATTCCACAGGTTTACAGCCCTCTGAGAGAAGAAATTCCTCCTCATCTCAGTTTTAAATGGGCGGCCCCTTATTCTAATATCATGCCCCCTAGTTCTAGTCTCCCCCATCAATGGAAACATCCTCTCTGCATCCACCTTGTCGAGCCCCCTCATAATCTTATACGTTTCGATAAGATCACCTCTCATTCTTCTGAACTCCAATGAGTAGATGCCCAACCTCCTCAACCTTTCCTCATAAGTCAACCCCCTCATCTCCGGAATCAACCGAGTGAACCTTCTCTGAACTGCCTCCAAAGCAAATATATCCTTTCGTAAATATGGAGACCAAAACTGCACGCAGTACTCCAGGTGTGGCCTCACCAATACCCTGTATAACTGTAACAAGACTTCCCTGCTTTTATACTCAATCCCCTTTGTAATAAAGGCCAAGCTACCATTGGCCTTCCTGATCACTTGCTGTACCTGCATACTAACCTTTTGTGTTTCATGCACAAGGACCGTTGCACATGAACGGCGTACATAACTCCCCGGGTGAATTTTTGGGGGATATTTATACATATTTCAAGCTTGTCACAGAATTCTACACACACTTTGAGCCAAAAGGATGCAATATTTTGCACCTCTGAAGATGTAATTATGCAATTATATATGATATTGTTTAACCAACTTCGTGACAAAGATTGAGGGATTAATTATATAAAAGTTGGTGCCTAAAGTTGAGGGCCTAAAAAAGATGAGTGCTTAAGGCTACTGCTTGATTAGGAAAAGGGGAGGTGCAACGAGACCTGGGTGTCATGGTACATCAGTCATTGAAAGTTGGCATGCAGGTACAGCAGGCGGTGAAGAAGGCAAATGGTATGTTGGCCTTCATAGCGAGGGGATTTGAGTATAGGAGCAGGGAGGTCTTACTGCAGTTGTACAGGGCCTTGGTGAGGCCTCACCTGGAATATTGTGTTCAGTTTTGTTCTCCTAATCTGAGGAAGGACGTTCTTGCTATTGAGGGAGGGCAGCGAAGGTTCACCAGACTGATTCCCGGGATGGCTGGACTGTCATATGAGGAGAGACTGGATCAACTGGGCCTTTATTCACTGGAGTTTAGAAGGATGAGAGGGG
>NC_092011.1:40533188-40543188 GCF_044704955.1 Pristiophorus japonicus
TCTCTGTAACCATCTCCAGCCCCTACACCCCTCCCTATCTCTGTAACCTCCAGCGCCTACACCCCTCTCTATCTCTGTAACCCCCTCCAGCCCCGACTCCCCTCCTTATCTCTCTAACCTCCTCCAGCCCCTACACCCCTCCCCATCTCTGTAACCTCCTCCAGCCCCTACACCCCTCCCTATCTCGGTAACCTCCAGCCTCGACACCCCTCCCTATCTCTGTAACCTCCTCCAGCCCCGACACCCCTCCCTATCTCTGTAACCTCCTCCAGCCCCTACACCCCTCCCTATCTCTGTAACCTCCTCCAGCCCCACAACCCCCCAAGATCTCTGCGCTCCTCTAATTCTGCCCTCCTGACCATCCCTGATTATAATCGCTCCACCATCGGTGGCCGTGCCTTCTGTTGCCTGGGGCCCCAAGCTCTGGAACTCTCTCCCTAAACCTATCCGCCTCTCTCTCCTCCTTCAAGACGCTCCTTAAAACCCATTTTGGTCACCTGCCCTAATGTCTACTTATGCGGCTCGGTGTTAAATTTTTATCTCATAATCTTCCTGTGGAGCGCCTTGGGATGTTTCACTACATTAAAGGTGCTCTATAAATACACGTTTTTGTTGTTGCTGTTGGCTGGGGAATCGAGAACCAGGGGTCACAGTCTCGGGATCAGGGGTCGGCCATTTAGGACTGAGATGAGGAGGAATTTCTTCACTCAGAGTGGGGTGAATCTTTGGAATTCTCTGCCCCAGAGGGCTGTGGAGGCTCAGTCATTGGCTTTATTCTGTTTTGATTGAGCCAGAAAACATTACGTCCAAGTTGCTTCCTGCATGGGTTCCAGGAGATTGTGCACAGTTCTGGTCTCCATATACCTGGGTTAGCCCACACTGGGAGCACTGTGCACAGTTCTGGTCTCCATATACCTGGGTTAGCCCACACTGGGAGCACTGTGCACAGTTCTGGTCTCCATATTTCCTGGTTAGACCACACTTGGAGCACTGTGCACAGTTCTGGTCTCCATATACCTGGGTTAGCCCACACTGGGAGCACTGTACACAGTTCTGGTCTCCATATTTCCTGGTTAGACCACACTTGGAGCACTGTGCACAGTTCTGGTCTCCATATTTCCTGGTTAGACCAAACTTGGAGCACTGTGCACAGTTCTGGTCTCCATATACCTGGGTTAGTCCACACTGGGAGCACTGTGCACAGTTCTGGTCTCTATATACCTGGGTTAGACCACACTTGGAGCACTGTACACAGTTCTGGTCTCCATATACCTGGGTTAGACTACACTGGGAGCACCGTGCACAGTTCTGGTCTCCATATACCTGGGTTAGACCACACTTGGAGCACTGTGCACAGTTCTGGTCTCCATATACCTGGGTTAGCCCACACTGGGAGCACTGTACACAGTTCTGGTCTCCATATTTCCTGGTTAGACCACACTTGGAGCACTGTGCACAGTTCTGGTCTCCATATACCTGGGTTAGTCCACACTGGGAGCACTGTGCACAGTTTTGGTCTCTATATACCTGGGTTAGACCACACTTGGAGCACTGTACACAGTTCTGGTCTCCATATACCTGGGTTAGACCACACTGGGAGCACCGTGCACAGTTCTGGTCTCCATATACCTGGGTTTGACCACACTGGGAGCACCGTGCACAGTTCTGGTCTCCATATACCTGGGTTAGACCACACTGGGAGCACCGTGCACAGTTCTGGTCTCCATATACCTGGGTTAGACCACACTTGGGACACTGTGCACAGTTTTAGTCTCCATAATATATAAGGATATAGAGACACTGGAGAGGGTGCAGAGAAGATTTACAAGGATAATACCAGAACTGTGAGGTTATACTCATCAGGAAAGGATGAACAGGTGGGCCTATTTTCTCTCAGTATGAGAATGCTGAGGGGTGACCTGATAGAGGTATTTAAAATTATGAAAGGGTTCGATAGGGTAGACGTAGAGAAGATGTTCCCACTTGTGTGGGAGACCAGAACTAGAGAACATCAATATCAGACAGTCACTAATAAACCCAATGGGGAATTCAGGAGAAACCTCTTTACCCAGAGAGCGGTGAGAATGTGGAACTCGCTGCCATAGCGAGGGGATTTGAGTACAGGGGCAGGGAGGTGTTGCTACAATTGTACAGGGCCTTGGTGAGGCCACACCTGGAGTATTGTGTACAGTTTTGGTCTCCTAACCTGAGGAAGGACATTCTTGCTATTGAGGGAGTGCAGCGAAGGTTCACCAGACTGATTCCCGGGATGGCGGGACTGACCTATCAAGAAAGACTGGATCAACTGGGCTTGTATTCACTGGAGTTCAGAAGAATGAGAGGGGACCTCATAGAAACATATAAAATTCTGACGGGACTGGACAGGTTAGATGCAGGAAGAATGTTCCCAATGTTGGGGAAGTCCAAAACCAGGGGTCACACAGTCTAAGGATAAGGGGGAAGCCATTTAGGACCGAGATGAGGAGGAATTTCTTCACCCAGAGAGTGGTGAACCTGTGGAATTCTCTACCACAGAAAGTTGTTGAGGCCAATTCACTAAATATATTCAAAAAGGAGTTAGATGAAGTCCTTACTACTAGGGGAATCAAGGGGTATGGTGAGAAAGCAGGAATGGGGTACTGAAGTTGCATGTTCAGCCATGAACTCATTGAATGGCGGTGCAGGCTCGAAGGGCCGAATGGCCTACTCCCGCACCTATTTTCTATGTTTCTATGTATCGATGGATTTAAGGGGAAGCTGGATAAACACGTGGGGGGGGGGAAAGGAATAGAAGGAGATGGTCATAGGGTGGGATGGAGGAGGGGTGGGAAGGGGTTGGTGTGGGACTTAAACACCAGCACGGAGCAGTGGGCCCAATGGCCTGTTACTGTCCGGTAAATACTTAAGAAACAGGAGCAGGAGTCGGCCATTTGGCCCCTTGAGCCTGCTCCGCCATTTAATCAGATGGCAGCTGATCTTCCACCTCAACTCCACTTCCCCGCCCGATCTGCATATTCCACAATTCCCTTACTATCCAAAAATCTCTGCCTTGAATATACTCAATGACTGAGCCTCCACAGCTCTCTGTGGCAGAGAATTCCAGCGATTCACCCCCCTCTGAGTGAAGAAATTCCTCCTCATCTCAGTCCTAAATGGCCGAGCCCTTATCCTGAGACTGTGTGACCCCTGGTTCTAGACTCCCCAGCCCGGGGGAAACACCCTCGCTGCATCTACCCTGTCAAGCCCTGTAAGAATTGTGTATGTTTCAATGAGATCACCTCTCATTCTTCTAGACGCCAGAAAATTTAGGGCTAGTCTACTCAATCTCTCCTCATAGAACAACCCTTTCATCTGTGGAATCACTCTCATGAAGCTTTGACACACTCCCTCTGCAAGGCAGAGAATATCAGAGTGTCAGCTGTGGCTCAGTGGGCAGCACTCTCGTCTCTGAGTAGAAGATTGTGGGTTCAAGTCCCACTCCAGGGACTTGAGCACAAAAAGATCTCGGCTGACACTCCCAGTGCAGTACTAAGGGAGCGCCGCACTGTCGGAGGGGCAGTACTGAGGGAGCACCGCACTGTCGGAGGGGCAATACTGAGGGAGCACTGTACTGTTGGAGGGGCAGTACTGAGGGAGCACCGCACTGTCGGAGGGGCGGTACTGAGGGAGCCCCGCACTGTCGGAGGGGCAGTACTGAGGGAGCCCCGCACTGTCGGAGGGGCAGTACTGAGGGAGCGTCGCACTGTCGGAGGGGCAGTACTGAGGGAGCGGCGCACTGTCGGAGGGGCAGTACTGAGGGAGTGTTGCACTGTTGGAGGGGCAGTACTGAGGGAGCGCCGTACTGTCGGAGGTGCAGTACTGAGGGAGCGCCGCACTGTCGGAGGGGCAGTACTGGGGGAGTGCTGCACTGTCGGAGGGGCAGTACTGAGGGAGTGCTGCACTGTTGGAGGGTCAGTACTGAGGGAGCGCCGCGCTGTCGGAGGGGCAGTACCGAGGGAGCACCACACTGTCGGAGGTGCGGTACTGAGGGAGCGCCGCACTGTCGGAGGTGCAGTCTTTCGGATGAGACGTTAAACCGAGGCCCCGTCTGCTCTCTCAGGTGGATGGAAAAGATCTCATGGGCCTCTATTTGGAAGAAGAGCAGGGGGAGTTCTCCCCGGTGTCCTGGGGCCAATATTTATCCCTCAATCAACATAACAAAAAAAACAATTTACCTGGGTCATTATCACATTGCTTTTGTGGGAGCTTGCTGTGCGCAAATTGGCTGCTGCATTTCGCACGTTACACTTCAAAAAAGTACTTCATTGGCTGTAAGGAAGTCTTACTGCAGTTATACAGGGCGTTGGTGAGACCACACCTGGAGTACTGTGAGCAGTTTGGGTCTCCTTCCCCAAGGAAGGATATACTTGCCAGAGAGGGTGTGCAGCGAAGGTTCACCAGACTGATTCCTGGGAGGGCAGGACTGCCGTATGAGGAGAGATTGGGTCGACTGGGCCTGTATTCACTGGAGTTTAGAAGAATGAAAGGCGATCTCATTGAAAGGTATAAAATTCTGACGGGGTTGGACAGACTGGATGTGGGGAGGGTGTTTCCCCCGGGGCTGGGAAGTCTAGAACAAGGGGTCACAGTCTCAGGATACGGGGCAGGAAATTCAGGAGTGAGATGAGGAGAAATGTTCTCACTCCGAGGGAGGTGAACCTGTGGAATTCTCTCCCACAGAAGGCTGTGGAGAACAAGTCACTGAATATATTTAAGAGGGAGATAGAGAGATTTCTAGACACAACGGGCATCAAGGGGTATGGGGAGAAAGCGGGAATACGGTGTTGGGATAGAGGATCAGCCATGATCTTATTGAATGGTGCAGGCTAGAGGGGCCGAATGGCCTACTCCTGCACCTATTTTCGATGTTTCGATTTAAATTATAATTTGCTTTTGGTATTATTTACGCCAAAGTGGATGAACCTCACATTTTCCCCACAAAGGAGACCAAAAACTCGTGCGCACTTTGCAAGAGGTTAACCGTAGTGGTGCGCGAGGGGTGGGGCGATCGGGGTGGGTGGGAGGGGGAGCGCGGGTTGGTGGGGGTTGGAGAGAAAGACAGAAACGGTCCGGTTAGCCTGGAGATCTCTGCTGGGGCATCAGAAATTGTGTCATTAAAGCCGAGAGACGCACCCAAGGGTTATCCATCAAGACAAGAACGGACGTCAACATATCGACCAACGCTAAAAGCACCCGAATGGATTTTGTGCCATGTATTGATGCATTCTGAGGTGAACGACAATTGTGCTCCGATATTTTCTGGAATACATAGTCCTTGCGAATAAAACTGTCTTCCGCCAACCTCTGCTGAACTTGGCAGTCGACCAGTGCACATGGTGTCTCTCTCATCCATCATCGGCAGTGCCTGGAAATCGAGAAAGGCTTGCAAAGAGACCGAGAAACATAGCCTTCTGCAGCACAGAAGGAGGCAGTTCCGGCCCATCGTGTCCCCGCTGGCCAACAAACAGCCACACGGCCCTCGGTCAACAGCCCCAAAGGTTGTGTGAGCAACGTGTGAGGAGGACACAAAAAATCTGCAAAAGGACACAGACAGGCTAAGTGAGTGGGCAAAAATTTGTCAGATGGAGTATAATGTTGGAAAGTGTGAGGTCATGCACTTTGGCAGAAAAAAAATCAAAGAGCAAGTTATTATTTAACTGGAGAAAGATTGCAAAGTGCCGCAGTACAGAGGGACCTGGGGGTTACTTGTGTATGAAACACAAAAGGTTAGTATGCAGGTACAGCAAGTGATCAGGAAGGCCAATGGTATCTTGGCCTTTATTGCAAAGGGGATGGAGTATAAAAGCAGGGAAGTCTTGCTCCAGTTATACAGGGTATTGGTGAGGCCACACCTGGAGTACTACGTGCAGTTTTGCTCTCCGTATTTACGAAAGGATACACTTGCTTTGGAGGCAGTTCAGAGAAGGTTCACTCGGTTGATTCCGGGGATGAGGGGGTTGACTTATGAGGAAAGGTTGAGGAGGTTGGGCCTCTACTCATTGGAGTTCAGAAGAATGAGAGGTGATCTTATGGAAACGTATCAGATTATGAGGGGGCTCGACAAGGTGGATGCAGAGAGGATGTTCCCACTGATGGGGGAGACTAGAACTAGGGGGCATGGTCTTAGAATAAGGGGCCGCCCATTTAAAACTGAGATGAGGAGGAATTTCTTCTCTCAGAGGGTTGTAAATCTGTGGAATTCTCTGCCCCAGAGAGCTGTGGGGGCTGGGACATTGAATATATTTAAGGCGGAGATAGACAGATTTTTGAGCGATAAGGGAGTGAAGGGTTATGGGGAGCGGGCGGGGAAGGGGAGCTGAGTCCATGATCGGATCAGCCATGATCGTATTAAATGGCGGAGCAGGCTCGAGGGGCCCAATGCTCCTGTTTCTTATGTTCTTATGACTGAAGGGTCAGTGTGTGACTGGTATTGGCTTGGTGAGGGGAGGGTGCGTGGTGGGGGTAACCCCGAGAGCAGAAATGATGAGCATCTGACCTTCCTCACATGTCCACTCCCCTCACCAAAACCAGCCGATTTTCACCCTCCGTAACATCGCTCGTCTCCGCCCCTCTGCCTCAGCTCATCCCCTGCTGAAACCCTCTCCGTGCCCCCGTTACCTCCAGACTTGACTATTCCAATGCGCTGCGCTCCTGTCTGGCCTCCCACATGACACTTGGAGTGTCAGCTGTGCCTCATTGGTGAGCAGTACTGAGGGAGCACCGCACTGTCGGAGGGGCAGTACTGAGGGAGCGCCGCACTGTCGGAGGGGCAGTACTGAGGGAGCGCCGCACTGTTGGAGGGGCAGTACTGAGGGAGCGCCGCACTGTCGGAGGGGCAGTACTGAGGGAGCACCGCACTGTCGGAGGGGCAGTACTGAGGGAGCGCCGCACTGTCGGAGGGGCAGTACTGAGGGAGTGCCGCACTGTCGGAGGGGCAGTACTGAGGGAGCGCCGCACTGTCGGAGGGGCGGTACTGAGGGAGCGCCGGACTGTCGGAGGGGCAGTACTGAGGGAGCACCGCACTGTCGGAGGGGCAGTACTGAGGGAGCGCCGCACTGTCGGAGGGGCAGTACTGAGGGAGTGCCGCACTGTCGGAGGGGCAGTACTGAGGGAGCGCCGCACTGTCGGAGGGGCGGTACTGAGGGAGCGCCGGACTGTCGGAGGGGCAGTACTGAGGGAGCGCCGCACTGTCGGAGGGGCAGTACTGAGGGAGTGCTGCACTGTCGGAGGGGCAGTACTGAGGGAGCGCCGCACTGTCGGAGGGGCAGTACTGAGGGAGCGCCGCACTGTCGGAGGGTCAGTACTGAGGGAGCGCTGCACTGTCGGAGGGGCAGTACTGAGGGAGTGCCGCACTGTCGGAGGGGCAGTACTGAGGGAGCCCCGCACTGTCGGAGGGGCAGTACTGAGGGAGCCCCGCACTGTCGGAGGGGCAGTACTGAGGGAGCGCCGCACTGTCGGAGGGACAGTACTGAGGGAGCGCCGCACTGTCGGAGGGACATCTCTCGGGTGGATGTAAAAGATCCCGGGGCCACTATTTGGAAGAAGAGCAGGGGGAGTTCTCCCCGGTGTCCTGGGGCCAATATTTATCCCTCGACCAACATCACTAAAACAGATGATCTGGGTCATTATCACATCGCTGTGTGTGGGAGCTTGCTGTGCGCAAATTGGCGTTTCCCACATTACAACAATGAGCACACTCCAAAAGTACTTCATTAGTTGTAAAGCGCTTTGGGACGTCCGGTGGTCGTGAAAGGCGCTATATAAATCCAAGTCTTTCTTTCATTCACTCTCCATAAACTTCAGTTCATCCAAAACTCGGTTGCCCCCGTGTCCTAACTAGCACCGAGTCCCACTCACTCTTCACCCCCTGTGCTCACTGCCCCCGTGTCCTAACTAGCACCGAGTCCCACTCACTCTTCACCCGCTGTGCTCACTGACCCCGTGTCCTAACTCGCACCGAGTCCCACTCACACATCATCCGCTGTGCTCACTGACCCCGTGTCCTAACTAGCACCGAGTCCCACTCACTCTTCACCCGCTGTGCTCACTGACCCCGTGTCCTAACTCGCACCCAGTCCCACTCACCCATCACCCCCTGTGCTCACTGACCCCGTGTCCTAACTCACACCCAGTCCCGCTCACCCATCACCCCCTGTGCTCACTGACCTACATTGGCTCCCGGTTAAGCAAAGCCTCGATTTCAAAGTTCTCCATCCTTGTTTATAAATCCCTCCATGGCCTCCTCGCCCCCTCCCTATCTCTGTAACCTCCTCCAGCCTCTACACCCCTCCCTATCTCTGTAACCCCCTCCAGCCCCTACACCGCTCCCTATCTCTGTAACCTCCTCCAGCCCCCTACACCCCTCCCTATCTCTGTAACCTCCTCCAGCCCCTACACCTCTCCCTATCTCTGTAACCTCCTGCAGCCCCTACACCCCTCCCTATCTCTCTAACCCCCTCCAGCCCCTACACCCCTTTCTATCTCTGTAACCTCCTCAAGCCCCTACACCCCTCCCTATCTCTGTAACCTCCTGCAGCCCCTACACCCCTCCCTATCTCTGTAACCCCCTCCAGCCCCTACACCCCTTCCTATCTCTGTAACCTCCTGCAGCCCCTACACCCCTCCCTATCTCTGTAACTCCCTCCAGCCCCTACACCCCTTCCTATCTCTGTAACCTCCAGCCCCTACACCCCTCCATATCTCTGTAACCTCCTGCAGCCCCTACACCCCTCCCTATCTCTGTAACCCCCTCCAGCCCCTACACCCTTTCCTATCTCTGTAACCTCCTCAAGCCCCTACACCCCTCCCTATCTCTGTAACCTCCGCCAGCCCCTACACCCCTCCCTATCTCTGTAACCTCCGCCAGACCCTACACACCTCCCTATCTCTGTAACCTCCTCCAGCCTCTACAGCGCTCCCTATCTCCGTAACCTCCTCCAGCCCCTACACCCCTCCCTATCTCTGTAACCTCCTCCAGCCCCTACAGCGCTCCCTATCTCTGTAACCTCCTCCAGCCCCTACAGTGCTCCCTATCTCTGTAACCTCCTCCAGACCCTACACCCTTCCCTATCTCTGTAACCTCCAGCCCCTACACCCTCTCCCTATCTCTGTAACCTCCTCCAGCGCCTACACCCCTCCCTATCTCTGTAACCCCCTCCAGCCCCTACACCCCTCCCTATCTCTGTAACCCCCTCCAGCCCCACCACCTCCCGAGATCTCTGCACTCCTCTAATTCTGCCCTCCTGACCATCCCTGATTATAATCGCTCCACCATCGGTGGCCGTGCCTTCTGTTGCCTGGGGCCCCAAGCTCTGGAACTCCCTCCCTCAACCTCTCCGCCTCTCTACCTCTCTCTCTTTTCCTTTAAGATGCTCCTTAAAACCAAATTCTTTGACCAAGCCGTTGGTTGTCTGTCCTCAATATCTCCCGATGTGGTTCGGGGTCAGCTTTCACCTGATTTACGCTCCTGTGACGCACCTTGGGAATATTTTACTAGGTTAAAGGCGCTATATATAATCACGTTATTATTGTTGTAGCTGTTGCATGCAGAACTGCGGTTGGAGCTCCCCGTGGAGGCCTGATGAGGGATCACATTAAGTGGGATTGAAACAAGAGGAACGATCTCAAAATTTGCCGTGATATACATTTTCTGACTCCAGATCAGCAAGCATCAGGAGTGCTTGAAGAAAGATAGGAGCAAGGGGCTAAAATAGCACAAAGTCGGGTAGACGCACAACTCAAAAATGACGTTCCTGAAATTCTTCAACCATTATTCATTGGGCAACATTTGCTCTCTCTGTCCCACTCTCTCTCGCCTCTGAGTCAGCAGATTGTAGGGTCAAGCCCCCCACTCGAGAGACTCGAGCCCCATAATCCAGGCCGACACTCCCCGGCGCCAGTACTGAGGGAGCGCCGCACTGTCGGAGGGGCAGTACTGAGGGAGCGCCGCACTGTCGGAGGG